>NC_069499.1:924053554-924204333 GCF_027579735.1 Bombina bombina | reverse complement strand
ACTAAAAAACTCTAAGCCATCTCCGTGGAGATGTTGCCTGTACAACGGCAAAGAGAATGACTGGGGTAGGCGGAGCCTAGGAGGGATCATGTGACCAGCTTTGCTGGGCTCTTTGCCATTTCCTGTTGGGGAAGAGAATATCCCACAAGTAAGGATGACGCCGTGGACCGGACACACCTATGTTGGAGAAATAGCATTTAAACGTTTATTAGACTGAACGTCAATAGGACTGGTTACCTCAATATCCAAAGTAATTAACACTTCTTTTAATAAAGAACGCATATACTCTATTTTAAATAAATAAGTAGATTTGTCAATGTCTGAGGAAGGATCTTCTGTCTCAGATAGATCCTCATCAGAAGAGGATAAATTATGTTGTTAGTCATTTGAAATTTCATCAGCTAAATGTGAAGCTTTAAAAGACCTTTTACGTTTATTAGAAGGTGGAAATGCAGACAAAGCCTTCAGAATAGAATCAGAAACAAATTCTTTAAAATTTACAGGTATATCATGCACATTGGAAGTTGAAGGAACTGCAACTGGCAATGTACTATTACTGATGGAAACACTATCTGCATGTAAAAGTTTATCATGACAACTATTACAAATGACATTTGGTGAAATAATTTCTACACTTTTACAACAAATGCACTTAGCTTTGGTAGAACCAATGTCAGGCAGCAATGTTCCAGCAGAAACTTCTGAGACAGGATCAGATTGGGACATCTTGTTCAATGTAAGAGAAAAAACAACATATAAAGCAAAATTATCTATTTCCTTATATGACAGTTTCAGGAATGGGAAAAAATGCAAAAGCATAGGCCACTGATAGAGAAAAAAAGCAAGAGGCAAACATCAATGGGGTATTGAAATAATGGAAAAAATTTGGCGCCAAGTATGACGCACAACGTAACAAACTTTTTTGGCGGCAAAAATAACCGGAAATGACACACTCACGTCACTAATGACGCCGCCGTGTGAAAGGTTTCGGCGTCACGTATGATGCCGGAAATGACGAAGTTGCGTCATAAACGTATTTTTTTCGCGCCAAAAATATTTTCGCGCCAAAAATGACGCAATAAAGTTTAGCCTTTGACGCACCCGCAGGCCTAACACCCGCAATAGTAAGAAGTAGTCAATTGAAAAAAAGACTAAACCCCAGGTAAGAAATAAATTTCTTAAAATGTTTAACCCCTTAAGGACCAGCGACGTACCCTGTATGTCACTGGCCTTTTTTTGGAACTTGATTGTTTTATAACGCGGTCTTGTCACCAGCTTTGAGACTGCTCTATTCCACAAAGCCTGCTGGAGGGAGGGCATTAATAGTGTGTTCTTGCTAGACTTGTGCTATTATGTCCTGAAAAAACCCTTAACGACCAGTGACATACAGGGTACATTGTGGTCATTAAGGGGTTAAATTCCCCAAATATGAAACTGACAGTCTGCTGAAGGAAATACATGAACCTGACTCATAGCATATATAAGTACAATACATATATTTAGAACTTTATATAAATGCATAAAGTGCCAAACCATAGCTGAGGTGCCTTAAGTAATAAAAAAACATACTTACCAAAAGACACTCATCCACATATAGCCAAACCATTACTAAAACAGTTATTAGTAGAGGTAATGGTAAATTGAGAGTATATCGTCGATCTGAAAAGGGAGGTAGGAGATGAATCTCTACGACCGATAACAGAGAACCTATGAAATAGACCCCCGTTAGGGAAATCATCGTATTCAATAAGTGATACTCCCTTCACGTCCCTCTGACATTCGCTGTACTCAGAGTAATCGGGCTTCAACAATGCTGAGAAGCGCATATCAACATAGAAATCTTAGCACAAATTTACTTCACCATCTCCATAGGAGGCAAAGTTTGTAAAACTGAATTGTGGGTGTGGTGAGGGGTGTATATATAGGCATTTTGAGGTTTGGGAAACTTTGCCCCTCCTGGTAGGATTGTATATCCCATATGTCACTAGCTCATAGACTCTTGCCAATTACATGAAAGAAAGGAACACGGCCCTTCAACTGTGACAGGTTAGTAGCATCGCTCCTGACATGGACTTGAGAGAAGAAAAGCAGGCAGCGAAACTAGTCAACGCTGATTGCTTAAAGGGACACTGAACCCTATTTTTTTTCTTTCATGATTTAGAGAGAGCATGTAATTTTAAGTAACTTTCTAATTTACTCCTATTATCAAATTCTCTTTATTCTCTTGGTATCTTTATTTGAAATGCAAGAATGTAAGTTTAGGTGCCGGCCCATTTTTGGTGAACACACTGGGTTGTTCTTGCTGATTGGTGGATAAATTCACCCACCAATAAACAAGTGCTTTCCATGGTTCTGAACCAAAAAAATAGCTTAGATGCCTTCTTTTTCAAATAAAGAAAGCAATGGAACAAAGAAAAATTGATAATAGGAGTAAAATAGAAAGTTGCTTAAATTTGCATGCTCTATCTGAATCACGAAAAGAAAAAAATTCAGTGTACCTTTAAGGAGCTGTTAATATGAGTAGGGATGGTTTGGCAGAAGAACTCCCCCTGCATCTTCGGACTCCAACTTTCACCCATGCTCTCACTAAGAGGCTGACAGGACTACTTAAAACTCCAGTCCCACTGTGAAGAGTACTACCCTCCATAAGAGACTACTCCGAATCTTACAACGCTTCTCTGCCAACCTCCTGTGACAAAAGGCAAAGAATGACTGGGGGATGAGGGAAGTGGGGGAAACATTTAAGCCTTTGGTTGGGGTGTCTTTGCCTCCTCCTTGTGGCCAGGTTCTTAATTCCCACAAGTGATGAATGAAGCAGTGGACTCTCCTCCCCTTTAGATGGAAAATAAATTCTCTATTTTATTGAAATTGGACAGAGAAAAGAAAACAAATGATGTAAAAAACATAATTTATGTAAGAACTTACCTGATAAATTCATTTCTTTCATATTAGCAAGAGTACATGAGCTAGTGACGTATGGGATATACATTCCTACCAGGAGGGGCAAAGTTTCTCAAACCTCAAAATGCCTATAAATACACCCCTCACCACACCCACAAATCAGTTTAACGAATAGCCAAGAAGTGGGGTGATAAGAAAAAAAGTGCGAAAGCATAAAAAATAAGGAATTGGAATAATTGTGCTTTATACAAAAAAATCATAACCACCACAAAAAAGGGTGGGCCTCATGGACTCTTGCTAATATGAAAGAAATGAATTTATCAGGTAAGTTCTTACATAAATTATGTTTTCTTTCATGTAATTAGCAAGAGTCCATGAGCTAGTGACGTATGGGATAATGACTACCCAAGATGTGGATCTTCCACGCAAGAGTCACTAGAGAGGGAGGGATAAAATAAAGACAGCCAATTCCGCTGAAAATAATCCACACCCAAAATAAAGTTTAAATCTTGTAATGAAAAAAACTGAAATTATAAGCAGAAGAATCAAATTGAAACAGCTGCCTGAAGTACTTTTCTACCAAAAACTGCTTCAGAAGAAGAAAACACATAAAAATGGTAGAATTTAGTAAAAGTATGCAAAGAAGACCAAGTTGCTGCTTTGCAAATCTGATCAACAGAAGCTTCATTCCTAAAAGCCCAGGAAGTAGAAACTGACCTAGTAGAATGAGCTGTAATCCTTTGAGGCGGAGTTTTACCCGACTCGACATAAGCATGATGAATTAAAGATTTCAACCAAGATGCCAAAGAAATGGCAGAGGCCTTCTGACCTTTCCTAGAACCGGAAAAGATAACAAAAAGACTAGAAGTCTTTCGGAAATTCTTAGTAGCTTCAACATAATATTTCAAAGCTCTAACTACATCCAAAGAATGCAATGATTTCTCCTTAGAATTCTTAGGATTAGGACATAATGAAGGAACCACAATTTCTCTACTAATGTTGTTAGAATTCACAACCTTAGGTAAAAATTGAAAAGAAGTTTGCAAAACCGCCTTATCCTGATGAAAAATCAGAAAAGGAGACTCACAAGAAAGAGCAGATAATTCAGAAACTCTTCTAGCAGAAGAGATGGCCAAAAGAAACAAAACTTTCCAAGAAAGTAATTTAATGTCCAATGAATGCATAGGTTCAAACGGAGGAGCTTGAAGAGCCCCCCGAACCAAATTCAAACTCCAAGGAGGAGAAATTGACTTAATGACAGGTTTTATACGAACCAAAGCTTGTACAAAACAATGAATATCACGAAGATTAGCAATCTTTCTGTGAAAAAGAACAGAAAGAGCAGAGATTTGTCCTTTCAAGGAACTTGCAGACAAACCTTTATCCAAACCATCCTGAAGAAACTGTAAAATTCTCGGAATTCTAAAAGAATGCCAGGAAAAATGATGAGAAAGACACCAAGAAATGTAAGTCTTCCAGACTCTATAATATATCTTCCTAGATGCAGATTTACGAGCCTGTAACATAGTATTAATCACAGAGTCAGAAAAACCTCATTGACTAAGAATCAAGCGTTCAATCTCCATACCTTTAAATTTAAAGATTTGAGATCCTGATGGAAAAAAGGACCTTGCGACAGAAGGTCTGGTCTTAACGGAAGAGTCCACGGTTGGCAAGAGGCCATCCGGACAAGATCCGCATACCAAAACCTGTGAGGCCATGCTGGAGCCACCAGCAGAACAAACGAGCATTCCTTCAGAATCTTGGAGATTACTCTTGGAAGAAGAACTAGAGGCGGAAAGATATAGGGAGGATGATACTTCCAAGGTTCCACTGCTTCCGCTTGAGGATCCCTGGATCTGGACAGATACCTGGGAAGTTTCTTGTTTAGATGAGAAGCCATCAGATCTATTTCTGGAAGTCCCCACATTTGAACAATCTGAAGAAATACCTCTGGGTGAAGAGACCATTCGCCCGGATGTAACGTTTGGCGGCTGAGATAATCCGCTTCCCAATTGTCTATACCTGGGATATGAACCGCAGAAATTAGACAGGAGCTGGATTCCGCACAAACCAGAATTTGAGATACTTCTTTCATAGCCAGAGGACTGTGAGTCCCTCCTTGATGATTGATATATGCCACAGTTGTGACATTGTCTGTCTGAAAACAAATGAACGATTCTCTCTTTAGAAGAGGCAATGACTGAAGAGCTCTGAAAATTGCACGGAGTTCCAAAATATTGATTGGTAATCTCACCTCCAGAGATTCCCAAACTCCTTGTGCTGTCAGAGACCCCCAAACTGCTCCCCAACCTGTCAGACTTGCATCTGTTGAAATCACAGTCCAGGTTGGAAGAACAAAAGAAGCCCCCTGAACTAAACGATGGTGATCTGTCCACCACGTCAGAGAGTGTCGTACAAATGGTTTTAAAGATATCAATTGATGTATCTTTGTGAAATCCCTGCACCACTGGTTCAGCATACAGAGCTGAAGAGGTCGCATGTGAAAACGAGCAAAGGGGATCGCGTCCGATGCAGCAGTCATAAGACCTAGAATTTCCATGCATAAGGCTACCGAAGGGAATGATTGAGACTTAAGGTTTTGACAGGCTGAAACCAATTTTAGACGTCTCTTGTCTGTCAGAGACAGAGTCATGGACACTGAATCTATCTGGAAACCTAAAAAGGTTACCCTTGTCTGAGGAATCAATGAACTTTTCGGCAAATTGATCCTCCAACCATGATCTCGAAGAAACAATACAAGTCGATTCGTATGAGATTCTGCTAAATGTGAAGACTGAGCAAGTACCAAGATATCGTCCAAATAAGGAAACACCACAATACCCTGTTCTCTGATTACAGACAGAAGGGCACCGAGAACCTTTGTAAAAATCCTTGGAGCTGTTGCTAGGCCAAACGGCAGAGCCACAAATTGGTAATGCTTGTCTAGGAAAGAGAATCTCAGAAACTGATAGTGATCTGGATGAATCGGAATATGCAGATATGCATCCTGTAAATCTATTGTGGACATATAATGCCCTTGATGAACAAAAGGCAGGATAGTCCTTATAGTTACCATTTTGAATGTTGGTATCCTTACATAACGATTCAATATTTTTAGATCCAGAACTGGTCTGAAGGAATTCTCCTTCTTTGGTACAATGAAGAGATTTGAATAAAACCCCAGTCCCTGTTCCAGAACTGGAACTGGCATAATTACTCCAGCCAACTCTAGATCTGAAACACATTTCAGAAATGCTTGAGCCTTCGCTGGATTTACTGGGACACGGGAAAGAAAAAATATCTTTGCAGGAGGCCTTATTTTGAAGCCAATTCTGTACCCTTCTGAAACAATGTTCTGAATCCAAAGATTGTGAATTGAATTGATCCAAATTTCTTTGAAAAATCGTAATCTGCCCCCTACCAGCTGAGCTGGAATGAGGGCTGCACCTTCATGTGGACTTGGGAGCTGGCTTTGGTTTTCTAAAAGGCTTGGATTTATTCCAGACTGGAGATGGTTTCCAAACTGATACCGCTCCTGTGGATGAAGGATCAGGCTTTTGTTCCTTATTGTGGCGAAAGGAACGAAAACGATTATTAGACCTAAATTTACCTTTAGATTTTTTATCCTGTGGTAAAAAAACATAATTTATGTAAGAACTTACCTGATAAATTCATTTCTTTCATATTAGCAAGAGTCCATGAGCTAGTGACGTATGGGATATACATTCCTACCAGGAGGGGCAAAGTTTCCCAAACCTCAAAATGCCTATAAATACACCCCTCACCACACCCACAAATCAGTTTAACGCATAGCCAAGAAGTGGGGTGATAAGAAAAAAGTGCGAAAGCATAAAAAATAAGGAATTGGAATAATTGTGCTTTATACAAAAAAATCATAACCACCACAAAAAAAGGGTGGGCCTCATGGACTCTTGCTAATATGAAAGAAATGAATTTATCAGGTAAGTTCTTACATAAATTATGTTTTCTTTCATGTAATTAGCAAGAGTCCATGAGCTAGTGACGTATGGGATAATGACTACCCAAGATGTGGATCTTTCCACGCAAGAGTCACTAGAGAGGGAGGGATAAAATAAAGAGAGCCAATTCCGCTGAAAAATAATCCACACCCAAAATAAAGTTTACATTATAAGCAGAAGATTTAAACTGAAACAGCTGCCTGAAGTACTTTTCTACCAAAAACAGCTTCAGAAGAAGAAAACACATCAAAATGGTAGAATTTAGTAAAAGTATGCAAAGAAGACCAAGTTGCTGCTTTGCAAATCTGATCAACCGAAACTTCATTCCTAAACGCCCAGGAAGTAGAAACTGACCTAGTAGAATGAGCTGTAATCCTTTGAGGCTGAGTTTTACTCGACATAAGCATGATGAATTAAAGATTTCAACCAAGATGCCAAAGAAATGGCAGAGGCCTTCTGACCTTTCCTAGAACCGGAAAAGATAACAAATAAACTAGAAGTCTTTCGGAAATTCTTAGTAGCTTCAACATAATATTTCAAAGCTCTAACAACATCCAAAGAATGCAATGATCTCTCCTTAGAATTCTTAGGATTAAGACACAATGAAGGAACCACAATTTCTCTACTAATGTTGTTAGAATTCACAACCTTAGGTAAAAATTTAAAAGAAGTTCGCAACACCGCCTTATCCTGATGAAAAATCAGAAAAGGAGACTCACAAGAAAGAGCAGATAATTCAGAAACTCGTCTGGCAGAAGAGATAGCCAAAAGGAACAAAACTTTCCAAGAAAGTAATTTGATGTCCAACGAATGCATAGGTTCAAACGGAGGAGCTTGAAGAGCCCCCAGAACCAAATTCAAACTCCAAGGAGGAGAAATTGACTTAATGACAGGTTTTATACGAACCAAAGCTTGTACAAAACAATGAATATCAGGAAGATTAGCAATCTTTCTGTGAAAAAGAACAGAAAGAGCAGAGATTTGTCCTTTAAAGGAACTTGCAGACAAACCTTTATCCAAACCATCCTGAAGAAATTGTAAAATTCTCGGAATTCTAAAAGAATGCCAGGAAAAATGATGAGAAAGACACCAAGAAATATAAGTCTTCCAGACTCTATAATATATCTCCCTAGATACAGATTTACGAGCCTGTAACATAGTATTAATCACAGAGTCAGAGAAACCTCTTTGACTAAGAATCAAGCGTTCAATCTCCATACCTTTAAATTTAAGGATTTGAGATCCTGATGGAAAAAAGGACCTTGCGACAAAAGGTCTGGTCTTAACGGAAGAGTCCACGGTTGGCAAGAGGCCACCCGGACAAGATCCGCATACCAAAACCTGTGAGGCCATGCTGGAGCTATCAGCAGAACAAACGAGCATTCCTTCAGAATCTTGGAGGTTACTCTTGGAAGAAGAACTAGAGGCGGAAAGATATAGGCAGGATGATACTTCCAAGGAAGTGACAATGCATCCACTGCTTCCGCTTGAGGATCCCTGGATCTGGACAGATACCTGGGAAGTTTCTTGTTTAGATGAGAGGCCATCAGATCTATTTCTGGAAGTCCCCACATTTGAACAATCTGAAGAAATACCTCTGGGTGAAGAGACCATTTGCCCGGATGTAACGTTTGGCGGCTGAGATAATCCGCTTCCCAATTGTCTATACCTGGGATATGAACCGCAGAAACTAGACAGGAGCTGGATTCCGCCCATACCAGAATTCGAGATACTTCCTTCATAGCCAGAGGACTGTGGGTCCCTCCTTGATGATTGATGTATTCCACAGTTGTGACATTGTCTGTCTGAAAACAAATGAACGATTCTCTCTTTAGAAGAGGCCATGACTGAAGAGCTCTGAAAATTGCACGGAGTTCCAAAATATTGATCGGTAATCTCACCTCCTGAGATTCCCAAACCCCTTGTGTTGTCAGAGACCCCCAAACAGCTCCCCAACCTGTCAGACTTGCATCTGTTGAAATTACAGTCCAGGTCGGAAGAACAAAAGAAGCCCCCTGAACTAAACGATGGTGATCTGTCCACCACATCAGAGAGTGTCGTACAATCGGTTTTAAAGATATTAATTGAGATGTCTTTGTGTAATCCCTGCACCACTGGTTCAGCATACAGAGCTGAAGAGGTCGCATGTTAAAACGAGCAAAGGGGATTGCGTCCGATGCTGCAGTCATAAGACCTAGAATTTCCATGCATAAAGCTACCGAAGGGAAAGATTGTGACTGAAGGTTTCGACAAGCGGATATCAACTTTAGACGTCTCTTGTCTGTCAAAGACAGAGTCATGGACACTGAATCTATCTGAAATTCTGAGATTCTGCTAAATGTGAAGACTGAGCAAGTACCAAGATATCGTCCAAATAAGGAAATACCACAATACCCTGTTCTCTGATTACAGACAGAAGGGCACCGAGAACCTTTGTAAAAATTCTTGGGGCTGTAGCTAGGCCAAACGGTAGAGCCACAAACTGGTAATGCTTGTCTAGGAAAGAGAATCTCAGAAACTGATAGTGATCTGGATGAATCAGAATATGCAGATATGCATCCTGTAAATCTATTGTGGACATATAATGCTCTTGCTGAACAAAAGGCAGGATAGTCCTTACAGTTACCATTTTGAATGTTGGTATCCTTACGTAACGATTCAATATTTTTAGATCCAGAACTGGTCTGAAGGAATTCTCCTTCTTTGGTACAATGAAGAGATTTGAATAAAACCCCAGCCCCTGTTCCAGAACTGGAACTGGTATAATTACTCCAGCCAACTCTAGATCTGAAACACATTTCAGAAATGCTTGAGCCTTCGCTGGATTTACTGGGACACGGGAAAGAAAAAATCTCTTTGCAGGAGGCCTTATCTTGAAGCCAATTCTGTACCCTTTTGAAACAATGTTCTGAATCCAGAGATTGTGAACGGAATTGAACCAAATTTCTTTGAAAAAACGTAATCTGCCCCCTACCAGCTGAGCTGGAATGAGGGCCGCACCTTCATGTGGACTTGGGAGCTGGCTTTGGTTTTCTGAAAGGCTTGGATTTATTCCAGACTGGAGATGGCTTCCAAACTGATACCGCTCCTGAGGATGAAGGATCAGGCTTTTGTTCCTTGTTGTGACGAAAGGAACGAAAACGATTATTAGACCTAAATTTACCTTTAGATTTTTTATCCTGTGGTAAAAAAGTTCCTTTCCCTCCAGTAACAGTTGAGATAATAGAATCCAACTGAGAACCAAATAATGTATTACCCTGGAAAGAAAGGGAAAGCAGAGTAGACTTAGAAGACATATCAGCATTCCAAGTTTTAAGCCATAAAGCAGAGTAGACTTAGAAGACATATCAGCATTCCAAGTTTTAAGCCATAAAGCTCTTCTAGCTAAAATAGCTAGAGACATATACCTGACATCAACTCTAATGATATCAAAGATGGCATCACAAATAAAATTATTAGCATGTTGTAGAAGAATAATAATGCTATGAGAATTATGATCTGTTACTTGTTGCGCTAAAGCTTCTAACCAAAAGGTTGAAGCTGCAGCAACATCCGCTAAAGATATAGCAGGTCTAAGAAGATTACCTGAACACAAGTAAGCTTTTCTTAGAAAGGATTCAATTTTCCTATCTAAAGGATCCTTAAAGGAAGTACCATCTGCCGTAGGAATAGTAGTACGCTTAGCAAGAGTAGAGACAGCCCCATCAACCTTAGGGATTTTGTCCCAAAATTCTAATCTGTCAGATGGCACAGGATATAATTGCTTAAAACGTTTAGAAGGAGTAAAAGAATTACCCAAATTATTCCATTCCCTGGAAATTACTTCAGAAATAGCACCAGGGACAGGAAAAACTACAGGAGATTTAAAAACCTTATCTAAACGTTTAGATTTAGTATCAAGAGGACTAGAATCCTCAATTTCTAATGCAATTAGGACTTCTTTAAGTAAAGAACGAATAAATTCCATTTTAAATAAATATGAAGATTTATCAGCATCAACCTCTGAGACAGAATCCTCTGAATCAGAAGAACCAATATCAGTATCAGAATGATGATGTTCATTTAAAAATTCATCTGAAAAATGAGAAGTTTTAAAAGACTTTTTACGTTTACTAGAAGGAGGAATAACAGACATAGCCTTCTTAATGGATTTAGAAACAAAATCTCTTATGTTATCAGGAACACTCTGAGTATTAGATGTTGACGGAACAGCAACAGGTAATGTAACAGTACTAAAGGAAATATCTGCATTAGCAAGTTTGTCATGACAAACAGTACAAACAACAGCTGGAGGAACAGATACCAAAAGTTTACAGCAGATACACTTAGCTTTGGTAGCTCCAGCACCAGGCAGGGATTTTCCAGAAGTATCTTCTGACTCAGCTTCAACGTGGGACATCTTGCAATATGTAATAGAAAAAACAACATATAAAGCAAAATTGATCAAATTCCTTAAATGACAGTTTCAGGAATGGGAAAAAAATGCCATAGAACAAGCTTCTAGCAACCAGAAGCACAAAATAATGAGACTTAAATAATGTGGAGACAAAAGTGACGCTCATATTTTTTTAGCGCCAAAAAAGACGCCCACATTATTTGGCGCCTAAATGCTTTTGGCGCCAAAATGACGCCACATCCGGAACGCCGACACCTTTGGTGCAAAAAAAACGTCAAAAATGACGCAACTTCCGGCGACACGTATGACGCCGGAAACAGAAAAAAAGTTTTGCGCCAAAAAAGTCCGCGCCAAGAATGACGCAATAAAATGAAGCATTTTCAGCCCCCGCGAGCCTAACAGCCCACAGGGAAAAAGACACATTTTTAAGGTAAGAAAAAATGATTTATTCATATGCATTATCCCAAATATGAAACTGACTGTCTGAAATAAGGAACGTTGAACATCCTGAGTCAAGGCAAATAAATGTTTGAATACATATATTTAGAACTTTATATAAAAGTGCCCAACCATAGCTTAGAGTGTCACAGAAAATAAGACTTACTTACCCCAGGACACTCATCTACACGTAGTAGAAAGCCAAACCAGTACTGAAACGAGAATCAGTAGAGGAAATGATATATATAAGAGTATATCGTCGATCTGAAAAGGGAGGTAAGAGATGAATCTCTACGACCGATAACAGAGAACCTATGAAATAGACCCCGTAGAAGGAGATCACTGCATTCAAATAGGCAATACTCTCCTCACATCCCTCTGACATTCACTGCACGCTGAGAGGAAAACCGGGCTCCAACCTGCTGCGGAGCGCATATCAACGTAGAATCTAGCACAAACTTACTTCACCACCTCCATAGGAGGCAAAGTTTGTAAAACTGATTTGTGGGTGTGGTGAGGGGTGTATTTATAGGCATTTTGAGGTTTGGGAAACTTTGCCCCTCCTGGTAGGAATGTATATCCCATACGTCACTAGCTCATGGACTCTTGCTAATTACATGAAAGAAAGTTCCTTTCCCTCCAGTAACAGTTGAGATAATAGAATCCAACTGAGAACCAAATAATTTATTACCCTGGAAAGAAAGGGAAAGCAAAGTTGACTTAGAAGCCATATCAGCATTCCAAGTTTTAAGCCATAAAGCTCTTCTAGCTAAAATAGCTAGAGACATATACCTGACATCAACTCTAATGATATCAAAGATGGCATCACAAATAAAGTTATTAGCATGTTGAAGAAGATTAACAATGCTATGAGAATTATGATCTGTTACTTGTTGCTCTAAAGCTTCTAACCAAAAAGTTGAAGCTGCAGCAACATCCGCTAAAGATATAGCAGGTCTAAGAAGATTACCTGAACATAAGTAAGCTATTCTTAGAAAGGATTCAATTTTCCTATCTAAAGGATCCTTAAAGGAAGTACTATCTGCCGTAGGAATAGTAGTACGTTTAGCAAGAGTAGAGATAGCCCCATCAACTTTAGGGATTTTGTCCCAAAACTCTAATCTGTCAGATGGCACAGGATATAATTGCTTAAAACGTTTAGAAGGAGTAAATGAATTACCCAAATTATTCCATTCCCTGGAGATCACTTCAGAAATAGCATCAGGGACAGGAAAAACTTCTGGAATAACTACAGGAGATTTAAAAACCTTATTTAAACGTTTAGATTTAGTATCAAGAGGACCAGAATCCTCTATTTCTAATGCAATTAAAACCTCTTTAAGTAAAGAACAAATAAATTCCATTTTGAATAAATATGAAGATTTATCAGCATCAACCTCTGAGACAGAATCCTCTGAAACAGAGGAACCACTATCAGAATGATGATGTTCATTTAAAAATTCATCTGAAAAATGAGAAGTTTTAAAAGACCTTTTACGTTTACTAGAAGGAGGAATAACAGACATAGCCTTCTTAATGGATTTAGATACAAAATCTCTTATGTTAACAGGAACACTAGTATTAGATGTTGATGGAACAGCAACAGGTAATGTAGTATTACTAAAGGAAATATTACCTGCATTAACAAGTTTTTCATGACATTCATTACAAACAACAGCTGGAGGAACAGATACCACAAGTTTACAGCAGATACACTTAACTTTGGTAGATCCAGCACCAGGCAGTGATTTTCCAGTAGTATCTTCTGACTCAGGGTCAATCTGGGACATCTTGCAATATGTAATAGAAAAAACAACATATAAAGCAAAATTGATCAAATTCCTTAAATGACAGTTTCAGGAATGGGAAAAAATGCCAGTGAACAAGCTTCTAGCAACCAGAAGCAATAAATAATGAGACTTAAATAATGTGGAGATAATAATGACGCCCATATTTTTTAGCACCAAAAAAAGACGCCCACATTATTTGGCACCAAAAATGACGCCACATCCGGAACGCCGACACTTTTGGCGCAAAAACGTCAAAAAAATGACGCAACTTGAGGCGACACGTATGACGCCGGAAATAGAAAAATATTTTTGCGCCAAAAAAGTCCGCGCCAAGAATGACGCAATAAAATGAAGCATTTTCAGCCCCCGCGAGCCTAACAGCCCACAGGAAAAAAACATAATTTATGCTTACCTGATAAATTTATTTCTCTTGTAGTGTGTTCAGTCCACGGGTCATCCATTACTTATGGGATATATTCTCCTTCCCAACAGGAAGTTGCAAGAGGATCACCCAAGCAGAGCTGCTATATAGCTCCTCCCCTCACATGTCATATCCAGTCATTCGACCGAAACAAGACGAGAAAGGAGAAACTATAGGGTGCAGTGGTGACTGGAGTTATAATTTAAAATTTAGAACCTGCCTCAAAAAGACAGGGCGGGCCGTGGACTGAACACACTACAAGAGAAATAAATTTATCAGGTAAGCATAAATTATGTTTTCTCTTGTTAAGTGTGTTCAGTCCACGGGTCATCCATTACTTATGGGATACCAATAACAAAGCTAAAGTACACGGATGATGGGAGGGACAAGGCAGGAACATTAAACAGAAGGAACCACTGCCTGTAGAACCTCTCACAAAAACAGCCTCCGAAGAAGCAAAAGTGTCAAATTTGTAAAATTTGTAAAAAGTATGAAGTGAAGACCAAGTTGCAGCCTTGCAAATCTGTTCAACAGAGGCCTCATTCTTAAAGGCCCAGGTGGAAGCCACAGCTCTAGTGGAATGAGCTGTAATTCTTTCAGGAGGCTGCTGTCCAGCAGTCTCATAGGCTAAGCGTATTATGCTACGAAGCCAAAAAGAGAGAGAGGTAGCCGAAGCCTTTTGACCTCTCCTCTGTCCAGAGTAAACGACAAACAGAGAAGAAGTTCGTCGAAAATCTTTAGTTGCCTGTAAGTAGAACTTCAGGGCACGGAACACGTCTAGATTATGCAAAAGACGTTCCTTCTTTGAAGAAGGATTAGGACATAACGATGGAACAACAATCTCTTGATTGATATTCCTGTTAGAAACAACCTTAGGTAAAAACCCAGGTTTAGTACGCAGGACTACCTTGTCTGAATGAAAGATCAGATAAGGAGAATCACAATGTAAGGCAGATAACTCAGTGACTCTTCGAGCCGAGGAAATAGCCATCAAAAACAGAACTTTCCAAGATAAAAGCTTAATATCAATGAAATGAAGGGGTTCACCCTGAACGGAACACCCTGAAGAACTTTAAGAACCAAGTTTAAGCTCCACGGAGGAGCAACAGTTTTAAACACAGGCTTAATCCTAGCCAAAGCCTGACAAAAAGCCTGGACGTCTGGATTCTCTGCCAGACGCTTGTGTAAAAGAATAGACAGAGCAGAAATCTGTCCCTTTAGCGAAGTAGCGGAACTAAACCCTCTTGTAGAAAAGACAATATCCTAGGAATCCTAACCTTACTCCATGAGTAACTCTTGGATTCACACCAATATAAATATTTACGCCATATCTTGTGGTAAATATTTCTGGTAACAGGTTTCCGAGCCTGTATTAATGTATCAATAACAGAATCCGAAAACCCACGCTTTGATAGAATCAAGCGTTCAATTTCCAAGCAGTCAGCCTCAGAGAAATTAGGTTTGGATGGTTGAAAGGACCCTGGATTAGAAGGTCCTGCCTCAGGGGTAGAGACCATGGTGGACAGGACGACATGTCCACTAGGTCTGCATACCAGGTCCTGCGTGGCCACGCAGGCCCTATCAGAATCACTGATGCTCTCTCCTGTTTGATCCTGGCAATCAGTCGAGATAGCAACGGAAAAGGTGGAAACACATAAGCTATGTTGAAAACCCAAGGGGCTGCTAGTGCATCTACCAGCACCGCACCCGGGTCCCTGGACCTGGATCCGTAACAAGGAAGCTTGGCGTTCTGGCGAGATGCCATGAGATCCAGATCCGGTTTGCCCCAACGACGAATCAGTTGAGCAAATACCTCCGGGTGAAGTTCCCACTCCCCCGGATGAAAGGTCTGTCGACTTAGAAAATCCGCCTCCCAGTTCTCCACGCCTGGGATGTAGATCGCTGACAGGTGGCAAGAGTGAGACTCTGCCCAGCGAATTATCTTCGAGACTTCCAACATCGCTAGGGAACTCCTGGTTCCCCCTTGATGATTGATGTAAGCCACAGTTGTGATGTTGTCCGACTGAAATCTGATGAACCTCAGTGTTGCTAACTGAGGCCAAGTTAGAAGAGCATTGAATATTGCTCTTAATTCTAGAATGTTTATCGGGAGGAGTCTCTCCTCCTGAGTCCACGATCCCTGAGCCTTCAGGGAGTTCCAGACTGCTCCCCAGCCTAGTAGGCTGGCATCTGTTGTTACAATCGTCCAATCTGGTCTGCGAAAAGTCATTCCTTTGGACAGATGAACCCGTGACAACCACCAGAGAAGAGAATCTCTGGTCTCCTGGTCCAGATTTAGCAAAGGGGACAGATCTGAGTAATCCCCGTTCCATTGACTTAGCATGCATAGTTGCAGCAGTCTGAGATGTAGGCGCGCAAAAGGCACTATGTCCATTGCCGCAACCATTAAGCCGATTACTTCCATGCACTGAGCTACTGATGGGCTTGGAATGGAGTGAAGGACACGGCAAGCATTGAGAATCTTTGATAACCTGGATTCCGTCAGGTAAATCATCTCTACAGAATCTATAAGAGTCCCTAGAAAAGGGACCCTTGTGAGTGGTAACAGAGAACTCTTCTCCACGTTCACTTTCCACCCATGCGACCTCAGAAATGCTAGAACTATCTCTGTATGAGACTTTGCATTTTGAAAACTTGACGCTTGTATCAGAATGTCGTCTAGGTACGGAGCCACCGCTATGCCTCGTGGTCTTAGTACCGCCAGAAGTGAGCCCAGAACCTTTGTAAAAATTCTCGGGGCCGTAGCTAACCCGAAGGGAAGAGCAACAAACTGGTAATGCCTGTCTAGAAAGGCAAACCTTAGGTACCGATAATGATCTTTGTGAATCGGTATGTGAAGGTAGGCATCCTTTAAGTCCATTGTGGTCATATATTGACCCTCTTGGATCATGGGTAGGATGGTCCGAATGGTTTCCATCTTGAACGACGGAACGCTTAGGAATTTGTTTAAGATCTTTAAGTCTAAGATTGGTCTGAAAGTTCCCTCTTTCTTGGGAACCACAAACAGATTTGAATAAAACCCTTGCCCCTGTTCCGTTCGCGGAACTGGGTGGATCACTCCCATCACTAAGAGGTCTTGTACACATTGTAGAAATGCCTCTTTCTTTACTAGGTTTGTTGATAACCTTGACAGATGAAACCTCCCTTGTGGAGGAGAAGTTTTGAAATCCAGAAGGTATCCCTGAGATATAATCTCCAACGTCCAGGGATCCTGTACATCTCTTGCCCAAGCCTGGGCGAAGAGAGAAAGTCTGCCCCCCACTAGATCCGTCTCCGGAAAGGGGGCCCTGTCTTCATGCTGTCTTAGGGGCGGAAGTAGGCTTTCTGGCCTGCTTGCCCTTGTTCCATGACTGGTTGCCTTTCCAACCCTGTCTGTAACGAGCAGTAGTTCCTTCCTGTTTTGGAGCGGAGGAAGTTGATGCTGCTCCTGCCTTGAAATTACGAAAGGCACGAAAATTAGACTGTTTGGCCTTTGATTTGGCCCTGTCCTGAGGAAGGGTGTGGCCCTTACCTCCAGTAATGTCAGCAATAATTTCCTTCAAGCCAGGCCCGAATAAGGTCTGCCCTTTGAAAGGAATGTTTAGTAGTTTAGACTTAGAAGTTACATCTGCTGACCAGGATTTAAGCCATAGCGCTCTGCGCGCCTGTATGGCGAATCCGGAATTCTTAGCCGTAAGTTTGGTTAAATGCACTACGGCATCCGAAACAAACGCATTAGCCAGCTTAAGGGTTCTAATCTTGCTCAAAGATTCATCCAATGGTGCTGTGCGAATCGCCTCTTCCAGAGATTCAAACCAGAATGCCGCTGCAGCAGTGACAGGCGCAATGCATGCAAGAGGCTGTAATATAAAACCTTGTTGAACAAACATTTTCTTAAGGTAACCCTCTAATTTTTTATCCATTGGATCTGAGAAAGCACAGCTATCCTCCACCGGGATAGTGGTACGCTTGGCTAAAGTAGAAACTGCTCCCTCCACCTTAGGGACCGCCTGCCATAAGTCTCGTGTGGTGGCGTCTATAGGGAACATTTTTCTAAATATCGGAGGAGGGGAAAAAGGCACACCGGGTCTATCCCACTCTTTGCTAATAATCTCTGTAAGCCTCTTTGGTATAGGAAAAACGTCAGTACACACTGGTACCGCATAGTATTTATCCAGCCTACATAATTTCTCTGGGATTGCCACCGTGTCACAATCATTCAGAGCCGCTAACACCTCCCCTAGCAACACGCGGAGGTTCTCAAGCTTAAATTTAAAATTTGAAATTTCTGAATCCGGTCTCCCCGAATCAGAACCGTCACCCACAGAATGAAGCTCTCTGTCCTCATGTTCTGCAAATTGTGACGCAGTATCAGACATGGCTCTCATGTCATCGGCGCGCTCTGTCCTTAACCCAGAGCTGTCGCGCTTGCCTCTTAACTCGGGCATGTTGTATAATACTTCTTTCATAACATTAGCCATATCATGTAAAGTGATTTGTAAGGGCCTTGATGTACTTAACGCCTCAATCTTACGCACCTCCCGAGCGGGAGACGAAGGTACTGACACGTGAGGAGAGTTAGACGGCATAATTTCCCCCTCGTTGTCTGGTGATAATTTCTTTATCGGTACAGATTGACTTTTATTCAAAGTAATATCAATACAATTGGTACACATATTTCTATTGGGCTCCACATCGGCTTTTAAACATAATGAACAAGCAGATTCCTCTGTATCAGACATGTTTAAACAGACTAGCAATGAAGCTAGCAAGCTTGGAAATTACTTCAATAAGTTTACAAGCAATATAAAAAACGCTGCAGCGCTTTTTTAAAAAAACACAATTGAATAACAAAGAACTAGTTCAGTTATAGTCAACAATTCTTTAAATGTATTAATTAGCAGAGGATTGCACCCATTAGCAAAAGGATGATTAACCCCTCAGTACCCAAAATATCAAACTAAGATTTAACGCTTTTATCACAGTCAAACACACTGTCACAGGTCTGCTGTGACTGATTACCTCCCTCAAAAACGAATTTTGAAGATCCCTGAGCTCTCTGGAGACGTCCTGGATCAAAGAGGAAGAAGCAGGAAGACTGTGCTAGAATTTTAACTGCGCAACAAGGCGCTAAAAAAGGTCCCTCCCACTCCTATTACAACAGTGGGAGACCTGATATAACGGTTTCTATGCAGAAATATACGTTAGCCATGTGGAAAAAAATCATGCCCAAAAAGATTCATCACCAAAGTACCTCACAAAACGATTAACATGCCAGTAAAAGTTTTAAAAAACAACATTTCAGATGCTGTGTAAAGTTATTACTAAGCCTGCTACCAGTCGCTTCTACTGCAGTTAAGGCTCACACATTATATCAGTATTAACAGTATTTTTTCAGTCAAATTCTAGTCGCTAGAAAATAACTCTACTGTGCATACATTTATCAGCCTGATACCAGTCACTACTACTGAATTTAAGGCTGTACTTACATCATACGGGTAACAGCAGTGTTTTCTTAGTCAATTCCATTCCCAGAAAATATTGTACTGCACATACCTCATTTGCGGGAGACCCCGCATGCTATTCCCATTTTCTGAAGTTACCCCACTCCTCAGAATGTCGAGAACAGCCAGTGGATCTTAGTTACGCCTGCTAAGATCATAGAAAACGCAGGCAGTTTCTTCTTCCAAATACTGCCTGAGATAGAAAAACAGCACACTCCGGTGCCATTTAAAATAAACTTTTGATTGAAGAATAATTAAGTAAAAACTCCAGCTCCTCTCGCGACCTCCTCCTTTGTTGAGGGTTGCAAGAGAATGACTGGATATGACATGAGAGGGGAGGAGCTATATAGCAGCTCTGCTTGGGTGATCCTCTTGCAACTTCCTGTTGGGAAGGAGAATATATCCCATAAGTAATGGATGACCCGTGGACTGAACACACTTAACAAGAGAAAAGTCAATTTTTAAGGTAAGAAAAAATGATAAATTCATATGCATTATCCCAAATATGAAACTGTCTGAAATAAGGAACGTTGAACATCCTGAGTCAAGGCAAATAAATGTTTGAATACATATATTTAGAACTTTATATAAAAGTGCCCAACCATAGCTTAGAGTGTCACAGAAAATAAGACTTACTTACCCCAGAACACTCATCTACACGTAGTAGAAAGCCAAACCAGTACTGAAACGAGAATCAGTAGAGGTAATGGTATATATAAGAGTATATCGTCGATCTGAAAAGGGAGGTAAGAGATGAATCTCTATGACCGATAACAGAGAGAACCTATGAAATAGACCCCGTAGAAGGAGATCATTGAATTCAAATAGGCAATACTCTCCTCACATCCCTCTGACATTCACTGCACGCCGAGAGGAAAACCGGGCTCCAACCTGCTGCAGAGCGCATATCAACGTAGAATCTAGCACAAACTTACTTCACCACCTCCATAGGAGGCAAAGTTTGTAAAACTGATTTGTGGGTGTGGTGAGGGGTGTATTTATAGGCATTTTGAGGTTTGGGAAACTTTGCCCCTCCTGGTAGGAATGTATATCCCATACGTCACTAGCTCATGGACTCTTGCTAATTACATGAAAGAAACATCACACCTCCATAGACTTCCGGAGGCATTTCTAACTACTTTGCCATCAGGTAAAATATATGTAATAGTCCTTATATGTTTCTAGTACAGTGAGAGAGAAAAATTGTATATTCAATGAATTAAGGTAAGCTTCATAGTATCCTTTAAAAGACTATATATTGCTTAATTCCATAATGTACTTGAAGCTGGGCAAGCAGTGGATAATACTATATTTGAATTGTAATTTTTTTTAAAAAAAATTTACATCATGTTTTAAGCTAAAATTTTCTACAGAAATAATGTAAAACAGTCAGGTGCCACTTTTCCAGATTCTACATACATAATAATACTTGCCTTATAGTGGCCATTGTTTGAGGCATCATGCAAAGGGGTGTCATCATCCAAACCCTTGGTATTTACTTCTGCACCTGCAGCAAGAAGCTGTTTTGCAACATCATAGTAACCCCGGTTACATGCTTCATGTAATGCAGTCCAACCTGCAAAAAAAAATGTTCATTAATACCCAACCTATCAAAGATATAACATATTGCAGACCAATAAAAGGCGATTTAAAGGGATAGGAAAGTCAAAATTAAATTTGAATGATTCAGATAGAGCATGTAATTTTAAGATACTTTTAAATTCACTTCTATTTTCAAATATGCGTTGTTCTCATGGTAACCCTTATTGAAAAAGAATACACACATATCCTACACCAGTGGGAGTTGCTGCTAATTGGTTCCTGCACACATTTTTTTTTTTGATTGGCCCCAAGGCAGAACATACAGTGATCTGAGAAGTCATCGCAGAAAATGCAGCATGTCTGCAGAAAGAACAGAACACATGCAGGAACTGTTAGACTTAGTCCTTTAATTTTGCAGCTCTATTCTTCAAACAGAGCTGTGTTCTGGCTGCACTGTTCCAGTGCATCAAGAGAAAAGTGTTGTTTGAAGTTAACAGACAAATATGCAGTAGCACTGTAAAGCAGCAGTGCATTGATTATTAACTGGCTTTTTTCAAACACTCCCCTAGCCTTTCCCAGTCTGCAAAGCTGTTTATTCTGAATATAAGACGTTCTTATGAGAATTGCATCTTTTTATTACTACATTTCTATGTTAGATCAAGAGAAAAGGCAACAAATTTATTCAAGAAACATTTTATAATTTAGTTTGTCTGCAGCAAATTTGCAACGCAATTTTTAACTACTGAACTATATTATAAAACGTTTAAAAATGGTTTTATTCTTTAGTTAACCAACACATTGCAATTGAACTAGTGCTTTAGTGTAACTGCCTAATTTAAAATTGAATTTTATTTAAAAATGGCCTGCAGAAAAATTTTCACTAAAAAAAGAAATCTCATCACAGAAAGTGAAAAAAAATTCTGCCTCTGGGTTGATTGACTAAATGTGTTCTGCCAGTAGTACAATGTTGTTCCTTTATCAAAGGATAACAAGAGAACAAAGTGAATTATATAACGGAAGTAAATTGGAAAATTTTATGTTCTATCCAAACCATGAAAGAAAAATTTGGTGTTTCCTGTCCCTTTAATGTTTTAAAAATATTAAAATGCTTTTTATTTGTACTAAATGATGTTGTATTATATCCTACATCACACACAGGTCCCTTAGCAAAGGCTAAATATTTTCCTAGTCAGTCCTTTACTACATTTATACCTAAAATCCTACTTAAGACAATTAGTTGAGGTCAATTTGTTTAAGGGATAGAAAGGTCAAAATTACAAGAAACAAATTTATCAGGTAAGCATAAATTTTGTTTTCTCTTGAAAGGTGTATCCAGTCCACGGATTCATCCATTACTTGTGGGATACCAATACCAAAGCTATAGGACACGGAAGAAGGGAGGGACAAGGCAGGCGCTTAAACAGAAGGCACCACTTTCTCCCAAAAATAGACTCCGAAGAAGCAAAAGTATCAAATTTGTAGAATTTAGAAAAAGTATGAAGCAAAGACCAAGTCACCGCCTTACAAATCTGTTCAACAGAAGCCTCATTTTTAAAAGCCCATGTAGAAGCCACCGCTCTAGTGGAATGAGCTGTAATTCTTTCAGGAGGCTGCTGGCCAGCAGTCTCATAAGCTAAGCGGATTATACTTCTTAACCAAAAAGAAAGAAGTTGCTGAAGCCTTTTGGCCTCTTCTCTGTCCAGAGTAGACCACAAACAATGCCGGTGTTTGATGAAAATCCTTAGTAGCTTGTATATAAAACTTTAAAGCACGAACCACATCAAGATTATGTAATAGACGTTCTTTCTTTGAAGAAGGATTAGGACACAGTGACGGAACAACAATCTCCTGATTGATATTCTTATTAGATACCACCTTAGGAAGAAACCCAGGTTTGGTACGCAAAACTACCTTATCTGCATGGAAGATCAGATAAGGGGAATCACACTGTAAGGCAGATAATTCTGAAACTCTTCGAGCCGAAGAGATAGCTAACAAAAACAGAACTTTCCAAGATAAAAGCTTGATATCTATGGAATGCAGAGGTTCAAACGGAACCCCTTGAAGAACTTTAAGAACTAAATTTAAACTCCATGGCGGAGCAACATTTTTAAACACAGGCTTAATTCTAACTAAAGCCTGACAAAACGCCTGAAAGTCTGGAACATCCGCCAGACGCTTGTGCAAAAGAATAGACAGAGCAGAAATCTGTCCCTTTAAGGAACTAGCTGACAATCCCTTCTCCAATCCTTCTTGGAGAAAAGATAATATCCTGGGAATCCTGACTTTACTCCATGAGTAACCCTTGGATTCACACCAATGAAGATATTTACACCATATCTTATGATAGATTTTCCTGGTGACAGGCTTTCGAGCCTGAATTAAGGTATTAATGACTGACTCGGAGAACCCACGTTTTGATAAAATCAAGCGTTCAAACTCCAAGCAGTCAGACGCAGAGAAATTAGATTTGGATGGTTGAAAGAACCCTGAAGTAGAAGGTCATGCCTCAGCGGCAGAGTCCATGGTGGAAGGGATGACATGTCCACCAAATCTGCATACCAAGTCCTGCGTGGCCACGCAGGTGCTATCAAAATCACAGAAGCTCTCTCCTGCTTGATCTTGGCAATCAGACGAGGGAGCAGAGGAAACGGTGGAAACACATAAGCTAGGTTGAAGGACCAAGGCTCTGCTAGAGCATCTATCAGCGCTGCCTTGGGATCCCTGGACCTGGATCCGTAACAAGGAAGCTTGGCGTTCTGACGAGACGCCATGAGATCCAGTTCTGGTTTGCCCCAAAGTTGAATCAACTGTGCAAACACCTCCGGATGGAGCTCCCACTCCCCCGGATGAAAAGTCTGTTGACTTAGAAAATCCGCCTCCCAGTTCTCTACTCCTGGGATATGGATAGCTGATAGATGGCAAGAGTGAACCTCTGCCCATAGAATTATTTTTGAAACCTCCAACATTGCTAGGGAACTCCTTGTTCCCCCTTGATGGTTGATGTAGGCTACAGTCGTGATATTGTCCGACTGAAATCTGATGAACCTGACCGCAGCAAGCTGAGGACAAGCCTGAAGAGCATTGAATATCGCTCTTAGTTCCAGAATGTTTATCGGAAGGAGTGCCTCCTCCTGAGTCCACGAGCCCTGAGCCTTCAGGGAGTTCCAGACTGCACCCCAGCCCAGAAGGCTGGCATCTGTCGTTACTATTGTCTAATCTGGCCTGCGAAAGGTCATACCGTTGGACAGATGGACCCGAGATAGCCTCCAGAGAAGAGAATCTCTGGTCTCTTGATCCAGATTTAGTAGAGGGGACAAATCTGTGTAATCCCCATTCCACTGACTGAGCATGCAAAGTTGCAGCGGTCTGAGATGTAGGCGGGCAAACGGCACTATGTCCATCGCCGCTACCATTAAGCCGATTACTTCCATACACTGAGCCACCGAAGTTCGAGAAGTAGAATAAAGAACACGGCAGGAATTTAGAAGTTTTGACAACTTGGCCTCTGTCAGGTAAATCTTCATTTCTACAGAATCTATCAGAGTTCCTAGGAAGGAAACTCTTGTGAGAGGGGATAGAGAACTCTTTTCTTCGTTCACTTTCCACCCATGAGACCTCATAAATGCCAGCACAATGTCCGTATGGGACCTGGCGATTTGAAAATTCGACGCCTGTATCAGAATGTCGTCTAGGTAAGGGGCTACTGCTATACCCCGCGGCCTTAGGACCGCTAGGAGTGACCCTAGAACCTTCGTAAAGATTCTTGGTGCCGTAGCTAACCCAAAGGGAAGAGCCACAAACTGGTAATGCCTGTCTAGGAAGGCGAACCTGAGAAACCGATGATGATCTCTGTGTATCGGAATGTGAAGATAAGCATCCTTTAAGTCCACGGTAGTCATATATTGACCCTCCTGGATCATAGGTAGGATGGTTCGAATAGTCTCCATCTTGAAGGATGGGACCCTGAGAAATTTGTTTAGGATCTTGAGATCTAAGATTGGTCTGAAAGTTCCCTCTTTCTTGGGAACTACAAACAGATTTGAATAGAAGCCTTGCCCCTGTCCCTCCTTTGGAACAGGGTGGATCACTCCCATAACTAGGTGGTCTTGAACACAATGTAAGAATGCCTCTCTCTTTATCTGGTTTGCAGATAATTGTGAGAGATGAAATCTCCCTTTTGGGGAAGAAGCTTTGAAATCCAGAAGATATCCCTGGGACACAATTTCCAACGCCCAGGGATCCTGGACATCTCTTGCCCAAGCCTGGGCGAAGAGAGAAAGTCTGCCCCCTACTAGATCCGTTTCCGGATCGGGGGCTGATCTTTCATGCTGTCTTAGAGGTAGCAGCAGGTTTTTTGGCCTGCTTTCCTTTGTTACAAGCCTGGTTAGGTCTCCAGACCGGCTTGGACTGGGCAAAATTTCCCTCTTGTTTTGTATTAGAGGAAGTTGAAGCTGCGCCACTCTTGAAATTTCGAAAAGAACGAAAATTAGTCTGTTTGGTCCTTAATTTGTTGGACCTATCCTGAGGAAGGGCGTGACCTTTTCCTCCAGTAATATCAGAAATGATCTCCTTCAGTCCAGGCCCGAATAGGGTCTGCCCCTCGAAGGGAATATTGAGAAGCTTAGACTTTGAAGTAACGTCAGCTGACCAGGATTTAAGCCAAGAATATGGTCTTTATAACTTACAGTAAGATCAGTACATTTAGTACACATTCTAAGAGGGGGTTCCACAATGGCTTCTAAACATAATGAACAAGGAGTTTCCTCTATGTCAGACATGTTTAACAGACTAGTAATGAGACCAGCAAGCTTGGAAAACACTTTAATTAATGTGAAAAAGCAGATTATAAAAAACTGTACTGTGCCTTTAAGGGAAAAAAACAAACACAAAAACTGCAAAACAGTGAAAAAAGCAGTTAACGTTATGACCCCAGAGGCAGAACTTTTGTTTACTTTCTGCAATGAGATTTTTTTAGTGAAAACATTTCTGCAGGTCATTTTTAAATAAAATTCAATTTTAAATTAGGCAGTTACACTAAAGCACCAGTTCTATTGTAATGTGTTAGTTAACTGTAGAATAAAGCAATATTTAAAGTTTCATAATATAGTGCAGTAGTTGAAAAATGCATTGCAAATTAGCTGCAGACATACTCTAAAAAAGGTGCATTCCTTATACAAACGTTTTACATTCAGAAAAAAACAGCTTTGCAGACTGAAAGGCTATGGGACGGGCTTGAAACGATCTCTGAGAGCCAGTCAATTAATGCACTACTACTTTGCAGCGCTACTGCATATTTGACTGTTCACTTCAAACAGCACGTTGCTCTGGAGGAACTGTAAAAAGAAAAACTTACACAGTGCAGTCAGAGAACAGCTCTGTTTGAAGAGAACAGCCTAATGTGGAGCAGCACTAAATCACTAACAGTTCCTGTTTGTGTCCTATTCTTTCTGCAGACATGCTGCATTTTCAGCGATGACATCTCAGATCACTGTATGTTCTGCCTTTGGGGTTATAACATTTTTACAGTGTGTATAACAGACTAAAATAGCATTGCACCCACTTGCAAATGGATGATTAACCCCTCAGGCTCAAAAACGAAGCAAAAAAATGGTAAAACCGTTATAACAGTCACAGGCAAACTGCCACAGCTCTACTGTGGCTCCTACCTTCCCATAAAATGACTTTTGTAGGCAGAAAACCCCTTTACAGAGGTCCAATATGTCAGGGGACTCCTTCAGGGAAGCTGGATGTCTCAGAATGTAAAAACAACTCCGCAATTAGAGCGCAAAAATCGGCCCCTCCCACCATGCACTCAAAGTGAAAGGGCCATAAATAACTACTCCTAGGAGAAATCTAGTCAGCCATGTGGAAAACTAGGCCCCAAATAAAGATTTATCACCCTCAGTAAAAAAAACGTTCTTTCTATATATGCAAACGTTTTACATACTAAGCCATAATAGAAAGTAATATGAATATTACCCTTTACTGCAAGCATGATGCCAGTCGTTATTAAATCACTGCAATCAGGCTTACCTTAAATATATCAGGCACTGTCAGCATTTTCTAGTTCTTATCATTCCTCTAGAAAAAAATATACTGAACATACCTCAGGGCAGTTAATTCTGCAGGCCGTTCCCCCAGCTGAAGTTTCCCCATACTCTTCAGTTATGTGTGAGAACAGCAGTGGACCTTAGTTACAACCTGCTAAGATCAGCAAAAACCTCAGGCAAAACTCTTCTTCTAATTTCTGCCTGAGGTAAATAAACAGTACAACGCAGGTACCGTTTAAAAATTACAAACTTTTGATTGAAGATAAACTACACTAATTCACCACATCTCTCTTGATACTTCCCTTGTCGAGAGCTGCAAGAGAATGACTGGGGGTGGCAGTTAGGGGAGGAGCTATATAGACAGCTCTGCTGTGGGTGATCCTCTTGCAGCTTCCTGTTGGGAAGGAGAATATCCCACAAGTAATGGATGAATCCGTGGACTGGATACACCTTACAAGAGAAATTAATTTATCATGTAAGCATAAATTTACTTTTCTTCTATAAGGTACGACGAGTCCACGGATTCATTCTTTACTTGTGGGATACAATAACAAAGCTATAGGACACGGATGAACGGGAGGGACAAGACAGATGCCTAAACAGCACCACTGCTTGAAGAACTTTTCTCCCAAAAATAGCCTCCGAAGAAGCAAAAGTATCAAATTTATAAAATTTGGAAAAGGTATGAAGCGAAGACCACGTCGCAGCTTTACAAATCTGTTCGTAAAACCACCTTATCAGAATGGAAAACAAGATAAGGCGAGTCGCATTGCAATGCAGATAGTTCAGAAACTCTTCGAGCCGAAAAGATAGCAACTAAAAACAGAACTTTCCAAGATAGAAGCTTAATATCTATGGAATGCATAGGTTCAAACGGAACCCCTTGAAGAACTTTAAAAACTAAATTCAAATTCCATGGTGGAGCAACAGGTTTAAACACAGGTTTGAGTCTAACTAAAGCCTGACAGAACGACTGAACGTCTGGAACATCGGCCAGACGCTTGTGCAGTAAGGAACTAGCTGATAACCCCTTCTCCAATCCTTGGAGAAAGGACAAAATCCTAGGAATCCTGATCTTACTCCATGAGTAGCTTTTGCAGTAACCCATACTTGATCGTCCAATACAACCTGTACCTATGACCGGTCAATCGTACTTTACTCACTGTCTGTAAAGAGAGACTCTGTTATCATTGGGCAGCTAGTACTTGTTTAATTAGTTTTAATCTATGCTTATTTTACTATTGTGCCTATTTTATCACTATAACTGGACGTCCAGTCTGCTAATATTTTTATTTGTATTTTTATATGTATTTTTATCTTTCATAGCTTAAGTGTAGCTCTGTTACTACTATTGATATCTTTGCTATTATTATTCATAGCTTAAGTGTAGCTCTGTGACTACTATTGATATCCTTGCTATTATTGTTCTTATTTAGGATTAACCAGGCACTAGTGTGTAGGATAGTTTTGATATACTTACCTATTGTAATTTGCTTGTTCGAGCTCATCTATAGAGCTAGGTTATTTAAATTCATCTAGTATACACTAGACACTTCTTGTGCAATCCTATTTAGGCTTATTTATTTTTTGCAATAAACATTGAAGTTTTTTAATATTTGACCTTTGTCTCTTTTGCAATTTAATAGATTACTGTTACCTTTCATATTTCGGTATAATCACTTTGAGAATAACTCACTTTATTTGTTTAATCACTACCTAGCTGTTAGCGCCAGTACTGTCTCTCTCTACATTCTAATTTCCCTTGGTCTCTGAGAGAGGGACCATTTTTGTACTTGGCTGGTAGAAATAAGCGCTGATTCATACCTCTATCCTAAAATAGCCTTTGGATTCGCACCAATAAAGATATTTACGCCATATCTAATGATAAATTTTCCTAGTGACAGGCTTTCGAGCCTGAATCAAGGTATCTATGACCGACTCAGAGAATCCCCACTTGGATAGAATCAAACATTCAATCTCCAGGCAGTCAGCCGCAGAGAAACTAGATTTGGATGCTGGAACGGACCGTGAACGAGAAGGTCCTGTCTAAGTGGCAGAGTCCACGGTGGTAGAGATGACATTTCCACCAGATCTGCATACCAAGTCCTGCGTGGCCACGCAGATGCTATCAAAATCACTGAAGCTCTCTCCTGTTTGATTATGGGAAACATTTTCTTAAAGGTAGGAGGGGGAGAAAAGGGAATACCTGGTCTATCCCACTCCTTTGTAACAATGTCCGAAATCCTCTTAGGGACTGGAAAAACATTAGTGTAAGTAGGAACCTCTAGATTTCTATCCATTTTACACAATTTCTCTGGTGGAACTACAATAGGGTCACAATCATACAGAGTCGCTAAAACCTCCATGAGCAACAGGCGGAGGTGCTCTAGCTTAAATTTAAAAGCCGTCATATCTGAATCTGTCTGAGGGAACATCTTTCCTGAATCAGAAATCTCTCCCTCAGACAACAAATCCCTCACCCACAACTCAGAACATTGTGAGGGTACATCGGAGATGGCTAATAAAGCGTCAGAGGGCTCAGCATTTACTCTCACACCGGAATTACTGCGCTTCCCCTGCAACTCAAGCAGCTTAGATAATACCTCTGTGAGGGTAGTATTCATAACTGTGGCCATATCTTGCAGGGTGAAAGAATTAGACGCACTAGAAGTACTTGGTGTTGCTTATGCGGGCGTTAATGGTTGTGACACTTGGGGAGAATTAGATGGCATAACCTGATTCCCTTCTGACTGAGAATTATCCTGCAACATACTTTTATTAGCTAAAATATGTACTTTGCAATTAATTGCCCTTTCAGTGCATGAGGGACACATTTTAAGCGAGGGTTCCACAATGGCTTCTAAACACATTGAACATTGGCTTTCCTCAATGTCAGACAGGCTAGTAATGACACAAACAGGCTTGAAAAAAAGTAAATTTATGTTTACCTGATAAATTAATTTCTTCTATAATACGACGAGTCCACGGATTCATCCTTTACTTGTGGGATATTATCCTCCTGCTAACAGGAAGTGGCAAAGAGCACCACAGCAGAGCTGTCTATATAGTTCCTACCTTAGCTCCACCCCCCAGTCATTCGACCGAAGGTACAAGAAGAAAAAGGAGAAACTACAAGGTGCAGAGGTGACTGAAGTTTAAATAAAAAAAATATAATCTGTCTTAAAATTATAGGGCGGGCCGTGGAATAGTCTTACCATAGAAGAAATTAATTTATCAGGTAAACATAAATTTACTTTTCTTCTATAAAGGTAAGACGAGTCCACGGATTCATCCTTTACTTGTGGGATACAATAACAAAGCTACAGGACACGGATGAACAGGAGGGACAAGACAGATGGTTAAACAGAAGGCACCACTGCTTGAAGAACTTTTCTCCCAAAAATAGCCTCCGAAGAAGCAAAGGTATCAAATTTGTAAAATTTGGAAAAGGTATGAAACGAAGACCAAGTCGCAGCCTTACAAATCTGTTCAACAGAAGCATCATTTTTAAAAGCCCATGTGGAAGTCACCGCTCTAGTAGAGTGAGCTGTAATTCTTTCAGGAGGCTGCTGTCCAGCAGTCGCGTATGCCAAACGGATGATGCTTTTCAGCCAAAAGGCAAGAGAGGTAGCCGTAGCTTTTTGACCTCTACGTTTTCCAGAATAGACAACAAACAAAGAAGATGTTTGACGGAAATCTTTGGTCGCTTGCAAGTAAAACTTTAAAGCACAAACCACATCCAAGTTGTGCAATAGACGCTCCTTCTTAAAGGAAGGATTATGACACAGAGAAGGAACAACAATTTCCTGATTAATATTCTTATTAGTAACAACCTTAGGAAGGATCCAGGTTTGGTACGCAAAACCACCTTATCAGCATGGAAAACAAGATAAGGCAAGCCGCATTGCAATGCAGATAGTTCAGAAACTCTTCGAGCCGAAGAGATAGCAACTAAAAACAGAATTTTCCAAGATAGAAGCTTAATATCTATGGAATGCATAGGCTCAAACGGAACCCTTGAAGAACTTTAAGAACTAAATTCAAACTCCATGGCGGAGCAACAGGTTTAAACACAGGCTTAATTCTAACTAAAGCCTGACAGAACGACTGAACGTCTGGAACATCTGCCAGCCGTTTGTGCAGTAGAATTGATAAAGCAGATATCTGTCCCTTAAAGGAACTAGCTGATAGCCCCTTCTACAATCCTTCTTGGAGAAAGGACAAAATCCTAGGAATCCTGATCTTACTCAATGAGTAACCTTTGGATTCGCACCAATAAAGATATTTACGCCATATCTTATGATAAATTTTCCTGGTGACAGGCTTTCGAGCCTGAATCAAGGTATCTATGACCGACTCAGAGAAACCCCGCTTGGATAAGATCAAGCGTTCAATCTCCAAGCAGTCAGCCGCAGAGAAACTAGATTTGGATGCTGGAACGAACCTTGAATCAGAAGGTCCTGTCTCAGTCAGTGGCAGAGTCCATGGTGGAAGAGATGACATGTCCACCAGGTCTGCATACCAAGTCCTGCGTGGCCACGCAGGTGCTATCAAAAACACAGAAGCTCTCTCCTGTTTGATTCTGGCAATCAAACGAGGAAGGAGAGGAAATGGTGGAACACATAAGCCAGGTTGAACGACCAGGGTACTGCTAGAGCATCTATCAGTACTGCCTGAGGGTCCCTTGACCTGGACCCGTAACAAGGAAGTTTGGCGTTCTGACGAGACGCCAACAGATCCAATTCTGGTGTGCCCCATTGCCGAATCAATTGTGCAAACACCTCCGGATGGAGTTCCCACTCCCCCGGATGAAAAGTCTGACGACTTAGAAAATCCGCTTCCCAGTTCTCCACCCCTGGGATATAGATTGCTGATAGATGGCAAGAGTGAGTCTCTGCCCATCAAATTATTTTGGTAACCTCTATCATCGCTAGAGAACTCTTTGTTCCCCCCTGATGATTGATATATGCTACAGTCGTGATATTGTCCGACTGGAATCTTATGAATCTGGCCAACGCCAGCTGAGGCCACGCCTGAAGCGTGTTGAATATCGCTCTCAGTTCTAGAATATTTATCGGGAGGTAGGCCTCCTCCCAAGCCCAATAGGCTGGCGTCCGTCGTCACTATGACCCACGCTGGCCTGCGGAAACATATTCCCTTGGACAGATGATCCTGTGACAACCACCAAAGAAGAGAGTCTCTGGTCTCTTGGTCCAGATTTATCTGAGGAGATAAATCTGCATAATCCCCATTCCACTGTTTGAGCAGGCAAAGTTGCAGTGGTCTGAGATGCAATCGAGCAAACAGAACTATGTCCATTGCCGCTACCATTAAGCCGATTACCTCCATACACTGAGCCACTGACGGCCGAGGAATGGAATGAAGAGCTCGGCAGATGGATAAAATTTTTGATTTCCTGACCTTCGTCAGAAAAATTTTCATGTCCACCGAATCTATCAGAGTTCCCAGAAATGGAACTCTTGTGAGAGGGATAAGTGAACTCTTTTTTACGTTCACCTTCCACCCGTGAGATCTTAGAAAAGCCAACACGATGTCTGTGTGAGACTTGGCTAGTTGGTAAGTCAACGCCTGGATTAAGATATCGTCCAGATAAGGCACCACAGCTATGCCCCGCGGCCTTAGAACCGCCAGAAGGGACCCTAGCAACTTTGTGAAAATTCTGGGAGCCGTGGGCAACCCAAAGGGAAGAGCCACAAACTGGTAATGCTTGTCCAGAAGGCAAACCTGAGGAACTGGTGGTGATCTTTGTGGATAGGAATGTGTAGATACGCATCCTTTAAATCCACGATGGTCATATATTGAATCTTTGAAATCTAGAAGATACCCCTGGGTTACGATTTCTAAAGCCCAGGAGTCCTGAACGTCTCTTGCCCAAGCCTGAGCGAAGAGAGAAAGTCTGCCCCCTACTAGATCCAGTCCCGGATCGGGGGCTACCCCTTCATGCTGTCTTGGTGGCAGCCGCGGGCTTCTTGGCCTGTTAATGTGTAGTGTGATAGGAGTGCCTAAAGGTGGATTCCTGCTGCTAAATGGTGGATAAGAGAAAAAAATGGGGTTTATTTAGCAGCGCTAATAGAAGCTTGGAAATGATGATACCAATCTAACTAATGTATTATACAATCTTGTTTATTTAAAAATTCTTATAACACATAAAAACAACAGCAAATGCTATTCCGAAATTAATAAAGGGACGTCTCCCTTATTCAACACTTTTAAAAACAGACTAGAACCATATATTGATAAACCCTAGAATTCTAGGTATAAAAGAATGAATTCTATAGATAACATATGGCAAACAACAAATTGGTGAATTAGATATTTAAAAGGCACAAATGTATCAATCTTAATATATTAAAAGCAAATAGATTCAGCGCTAATGTTCAAATGTAATTAGAAGGTGAGCGTAACGGCTTCGGTACAACTGTGATTAGAAATTTAGCGTAACAGCTTTGCAGTTCTTTAGTAACAAATACCGTTATAAAGTTACACAGTTACTCTCCTTGGACATATAATTGGCTCAGGTGTGCTGGATAGTTAAAAGGCAAAAAACGGCCGTTATTCTGAATTTGGTGCCAAAACAATCGTGATTAATGGAAATGGTTAATTTAACATATGAATACCTTGATGTCTTTAAAGTTCAGTTTGCATGATTTAAAAAACTGCAGTGCAAATTAGTGTAGAGGTACCTTAATCTGTCCTGGTTGCAACCGCTGATCATCTTCACTGTGAGGGATTTACAGACTGTTTGATCCTGGTGCTTCTGATAAGTCACCTCACCTTCTCTTTGATTCAGAGGTCAGGGGTGATGATCCGTTCTGTTAATGTAGTTATCCTTTTTTGTTTTCCTTTCTTCTTATAGCCCAAATATTAATTTCATCTGGGTTCTCTCAGACTTCTTGAGGTTTGAAGAAATCTTTGGTCAGTGTTTAGCAGTAACACCGTGTTCCCTGAAGTTGCCAAAGGTAGATTTTAACTTGCAGGGTCAGGAGAAAAGTTTAAAGTTGCAGGGTCACACAGCTTTGTGACAGTGGTAGATGAAGTTTAGTAGAGTGTAGCAGGTCCCATTCAACGCGTTTCACCCTTCTGGGCTTTATCAAGAATGCTTATCCTGCTAGCTTCTGGCTTTTTAAAGGTATGAATGTGTTTTGATTGGTTCCTTCATTTCCTTTTGATTTCTATCAACACCTGTGTGGCTTCCAATGTAAAGGTAGACTTTATTTAAGTTGGTAATGATTATTTCTGTGTTGTTATTTAGTTACTTCATACACAAGGAAGAGAACTTATCATTTTCTGCTTTTTTAGCATTCATACAATTCAACTTATATATTTCTCAATTCTAAAGTGCCTTTATTAAATAATATACATTTAGATCGTGCGAGCTTAAAATTACCTAAACTAAAACAAAAATATAAGATCAGAATCATCATTCCCATATCTAGAATTATTGTCAGTGGGTAAAAATTAACGATATATACATATTACTTTTCAACAAAAGATAGTAAGTTCAACAATTTATAAATTTAAAAATGGGCGTACAGTTAAATCAGAAATTTTCAATCCCATAACTAGAAGTTATTGCTAGTGGGTAAAAATATGGATTGTTCAATGAATTCATTGGTTTTAGGGGGATAAAAATTCCTTTTTAATTACTAGAAAAATGAATTTATTTAGGGCTAGTACTATCTTTGCCCAAGGTAAATTGAAATTTTATTGCTTGCTTAATGTATATGAGTATTTTCTATATAAGTGGCTGATTTAACCCGGAAAGTGTTAGCATATTATAGGAGATTTTTATAAAAAGGGGGAAATGTCTATCTCAGAATTCAAGCCTCCAGGTTGGAGGGTATTCATTAGGTATATAATTTCAGCTTCTGCCTTTAGTAGTTTATTTTCCTAGTTTCCGCCTCTCCAGTCAGGGTGAACTTTTTTAATTCCCCAATATTTAAAATCTTTAAGGTTGTTGTTGTGTACTTCCCTAAAGTGGCGATAGATATAAGGGTCAAGGTTACCCCTATCTATGCAAGAGAGGTGCTCCCTTATCACGGAGCATTCTGGTTGTTTCTCCTATGTAAAAAATTTTACATGAACATTGAATGGCGTAAATAACGCCCTTATCTTGACATCTAATTGTGTCTCTTATTTTGAAAGTAAAGTTTCCACTTTTTGATTTTAAAATCTTTTGTTTACTACTAAATTTGCAGGCCCGGCATCTAAAACAGGGGAAAAGACCATTTAAGGATTTCCGTCTAGGCACCTTTGAGTGTCTTTCTTCTTTATGCTTTTCATTTGACTGGGAGCTAGTAGGCTCTTCAAATTCTGTGCTTTCCTATATATTATTTTTGGGTTTTCCCCCACTTTTCCCCCTATTATGGGATCAGTTTGTACTAAGTGCCAATGTTTTTTTAAAACTCTTTGGATGTTACAGAGTTAGCTACTCAAAACTTACAGCTTCCCGTGAGATGGGGGGACTGGCATTACCCAACTTTGAATTCTATAACTGGGCAGCTCAGTGCAAGTTCGCCATTGACTGGCTGACAGGGCAAGGAAAATTTACTAATATTAAGTTAGAGAACACATTGATAAAACCTTGGACATTAGACATACCACACATGACCCATTCGCAAGCTACGAAGTACTTGACGGACATTGACTTATTGAGTCAGCCCGCGAGAGCTTGGAGACTGACATGCAAACAGTTAAGAGGCAATAATAGGCTGCTAACCATGGGGGGGGAATCCTGAATTCCCTGCGGGATTCACATCTGAGGCATTCAATCATTGGAGGGAGCGAGGATTACGCACGGTGGGTCAAACCTTGGTGCCAGGGGGGAACCACATGCAAACATTCGAAGCCCTGAGACACACATTTGGGTTGCCTAGAACACATTACGCGTACCTCCAGGCTAGGCATTACTACACAGCATTGCTCAGGGAGGGAAGGGGAGTGGAACAATCGCAGATTGTGCAAATTGTACAATTAGTAGAACAAGGTAATACATCCATTTCTCCGCTCTATAAGAGCTTGAACAGGGGGATGAACACATCATGCATAAGTAAAATTGCTGAGGTCTGGAGTTCCTTTTTGGGTGAGCAGGTTTCTGGTAAGGAGATAGAGGAAAGTATACATAAGGTCAAACGAGCTACTCTTTCGTCAGAGGTGAGAGAGTCACATTTCAAACTCATACACGACAGCTACATAACACCCAAGAAATATCAGAAATGGAGGACTGACAGGGAGGATAAATGCCCAAAGTGTGGGAAGAAAGAAGCAGAATTTAGGCACATGACGTGGAGCTGCCCCAAGATAGTTAAATTCTGGAAAATGACGACTTACTGGGCAAACCTTAGTATGCATACACACATCCATGACCTGACGTTTAGAAATGTCATACTGCTAGACTTTAGAGAAGTTCCGAGAGACTCCAAGCCATTCATGTCCAACATAGTTTTAGTAGCCAGGAGACTGATATTTCAAAATTGGCTCAAACGTGACCCACCTACTGTGACACAGTTGAAGCAGGCACTGCTTCACCAATTGGTTATTGAGCAGTCAGATGGGTTAGGAGACATGACTAAGAGAGTGAAGTCTTTTGTTACGTGGGAACCCTTCATCCACACACTCCCAATAGCACTAAGTAGAATGATTATAGCGCTGTTCAAACACACGGAATATATACTTGAGGCCAATTTGAGAGGGGAGTGGGAATTAGACTAAACAGGGATCTATGAGAGGTAGGAGAAGAAGTGAAGCAATCCGAGTTGGCGAATGTTGATTTGGTTAATAATGTTTGTACTGTGTTTATGTTATAAAAAGTGCCCTATAGAAGGATTTAACTATGGTCCACAGGCCTACATATTACTTTTGGGTGGAACTGTATTACTCATGGACATTTTTTTTTTGGCCTTTCTACAGATGAAGACACAATTGGCTCAGCTTATTCTTATGAATTACCAGTCATGTTGTAATTCTGTGTTGATATGCTCATGTTGAGTATGTGATGTTTTGGTCTTCCTGTATGTGGCACACAAAAAACATAATTTATGTAAGAACTTACCTGATAAATTCATTTCTTTCATATTAGCAAGAGTCCATGAGCTAGTGACGTATGGGATATACATTCCTACCAGGAGGGGCAAAGTTTCCCAAACCTCAAAATGCCTATAAATACACCCCTCACCACACCCACAAATCAGTTTAACGAATAGCCAAGAAGTGGGGTGATAAGAAAAAAGTGTGAAGCATAAATATAAGGAATTGGAATAATTGTGCTTTATACAAAAAAATCATAACCACCACAAAAAAGGGTGGGCCTCATGGACTCTTGCTAATATGAAAGAAATGAATTTATCAGGTAAGTTCTTACATAAATTATGTTTTCTTTCATGTAATTAGCAAGAGTCCATGAGCTAGTGACGTATGGGATAATGACTACCCAAGATGTGGATCTTCCACGCAAGAGTCACTAGAGAGGGAGGGATAAAATAAAGACAGCCAATTCCGCTGAAAAAAATCCACACCCAAAAATAAAGTTTAAATCTTATAATGAAAAAAACTGAAATTATAAGCAGAAGAATCAAACTGAAACAGCTGCCTGAAGTACTTTTCTACCAAAAACAGCTTCAGAAGAAGAAAACACATCAAAATGGTAGAATTTAGTAAAAGTATGCAAAGAAGACCAAGTTGCTGCTTTGCAAATCTGATCAACCGAAGCTTCATTCCTAAACGCCCAGGAAGTAGAAACTGACCTAGTAGAATGAGCTGTAATCCTTTGAGGCGGAGTTTTACCCGACTCGACATAAGCATGATGAATAAAAGATTTCAACCAAGATGCCAAAGAAATGGCAGAGGCCTTCTGACCTTTCCTAGAACCAGAAAAGATAACAAATAGACTAGAAGTCTTTCGGAAATTCTTAGTAGCTTCAACATAATATTTCAAAGCTCTAACTACATCCAAAGAATGCAATGATCTCTCCTTAGAATTCTTAGGATTAGGACACAATGAAGGAACCACAATTTCTCTACTAATGTTGTTAGAATTCACAACCTTAGGTAAAAATTGAAAAGAAGTTCGCAATACCGCCTTATCCTGATGAAAAATCAGAAAAGGAGACTCACAAGAAAGAGCAGATAATTCAGAAACTCTTCTAGCAGAAGAGATGGCCAAAAGAAACAAAACTTTCCAAGAAAGTATTTTAATGTCCAATGAATGCATAGGTTCAAACGGAGGAGCTTGAAGAGCCCCCAGAACCAAATTCAAACTCCAAGGAGGAGAAATTGACTTAATGACAGGCTTTATACGAACCAAAGCTTGCACAAAACAATGAATATCAGGAAGATTAGCAATCTTTCTGTGAAAAAGAACAGAAAGAGCAGAGATTTGTCCTTTCAAGGAACTTGCAGACAAACCATTATCCAAACCATCCTGAAGAAACTGTAGAATTCTCGGAATTCTAAAAGAATGCCAGGAAAATTGATGAGAAAGACACCAAGAAATGTAAGTCTTCCAAACTCGATAATATATCTTTCTAGATACAGATTTACGAGCCTGTAACATTGTACTTATCACAGAGTCAGAGAAACCTCTTTGACTAAAAATCAAGCGTTCAATCTCCATACCTTTAAATTTAAGGATTTGAGATCCTGATGGAAAAAAGGACCTTGTGACAGAAGGTCTGGTCATAACGGAAGAGTCCATGGTTGGCAAGAGGCCATCCGGACAAGATCCGCATACCAAAACCTGTGAGGCCATGCTGGAGCCACCAGCAGAACAAACGAGCATTCCTTCAGAATCTTGGAGATTACTCTTGGAAGCAGAACTAGAGGCGGAAAGAGATAGGCAGGATGATACTTCCAAGGAAGTGATAATGCATCCACTGCTTCCGCCTGAGGATCCCTGGATCTGGACAGATACCTGGGAAGTTTCTTGTTTAGATGAGAAGCCATCAGATCTATTTCTGGAAGTCCCCACATTTGAACAATCTGAAGAAATACCTCTGGGTGAAGAGACCATTCTCCCGGATGTAACGTTTGGCGACTGAGATAATCCGCTTCCCAACTGTCTATACCTGGGATATGAACCGCAGAAATTAGACAGGAGCTGGATTCCGCCCATACCAGTATTCGAGATACTTCTTTCATAGCCAGAGGACTGTGAGTCCCTCCTTGATGATTGATGTATGCCACAGTTGTGACATTGTCTGTCTGAAAACAAATGAACGATTCTCTCTTTAGAAGAGGCCATGACTGAAGAGCTCTGAAAATTGCACGGAGTTCCAAAATATTGATCGGTAATCTCACCTCCTGAGATTCCCAAACCCCTTGTGTTGTCAGAGACCCCCACACAGCTCCCCAACCTGTCAGACTTGCATCTGTTGAAATTACAGTCCAGGTCGGAAGAACCAAAGAAGCCCCCTGAACTAAACGATGGTGATCTGTCCACCACATCAGAGAGTGTCGTACAATCGGTTTTAAAGATATTAATTGAGATATCTTTGTGTAATCCCTGCACCACTGGTTCAGCATACAGAGCTGAAGAGGTCGCATGTGAAAACGAGCAAAGGGGATCGCGTCCGATGCAGCAGTCATAAGACCTAGAATTTCCATGCATAAGGCTACCGAAGGGAATGATTGTGACTGAAGGTTTCGACAAGCTGATATCAATTTCAGACGTCTCTTGTCTGTCAAAGACAGAGTCATGGACACTGAATCTATCTGGAAACCTAAAAAGGTTACCTTTGTCTGAGGAATCAATGAACTTTTTGGTAAATTGATCCTCCAACCATGATCTTGAAGAAACAACACAAGTCGATTCGTATGAGATTCTGCTAAATGTGAAGACTGAGCAAGTACCAAGATATCGTCCAAATAAGGAAATACCACAATACCCTGTTCTCTGATTACAGACAGAAGGGCACCGAGAACCTTTGTAAAAATTCTTGGAGCTGTTGCTAGGCCAAACGGTAGAGCCACAAACTGGTAATGCTTGTCTAGGAAAGAGAATCTCAGAAACTGATAGTGATCTGGATGAATCGGAATATGCAGATATGCATCCTGTAAATCTATTGTGGACATATAATGCCCTTGCTAAACAAAAGGCAGGATTAGTCCTTACAATTACCATTTTGAATGTTGGTATCCTTACATAACGATTCAATATTTTTAGATCCAGAATTGGTCTGAAGGAATTCTCCTTCTTTGGTACAATGAAGAGATTTGAATAAAACCCCAGCCCCTGTTCAAGAACTGGAACTGGCATAATTACTCCAGCCAACTCTAGATCTGAAACACATTTCAGAAATGCTCGAGCCTTCGCTGGGTTTACTGGGACACGGGAAAGAAAAAATCTCTTTGCAGGAGGCCTTATCTTGAAGCCAATTCTGTACCCTTCTGAAACAATGTTCTGAATCCAAAGATTGTGAATGGAATTGATCCAAATTTCTTGGAAAAAACGTAATCTGCCCCCTACCAGCTGAGCTGGAATGAGGGCCGCACCTCCATGTGGACTTGGGAGCTGGCTTTGGTTTTCTAAAAGGCTTGGATTTATTCCAGACTGGAGATGGTTTCCAAACTGATACCGCTCCTGTGGATGAAGGATCAGGCTTTTGTTCCTTATTGTGACGAAAGGAACGAAAACGATTATTAGACCTAAATTTACCTTTAGATTTTTTATCCTGTGGTAAAAAAGTTCCTTTCCCTCCAGTAACAGTTGAGATAATAGAATCCAACTGAGAACCAAATAATTTATTACCCTGGAAAGAAAGGGAAAGCAAAGTAGACTTAGAAGACATATCAGCATTCCAAGTTTTAAGCCATAAAGCTCTTCTAGCTAAAATAGCTAGAGACATATATCTGACATCAACTCTAATGATATCAAAGATGGCATCACAAATAAAATTATTAGCATGTTGTAGAAGATTAATAATGCTATGAGAATTATGATCTGTTACTTGTTGCGCTAAAGCTTCTAACCAAAAAGTTGAAGCTGCAGCAACATCCGCTAAAGATATAGCAGGTCTAAGAAGATTACCTGAACACAAGTAAGCTTTTCTTAGAAAGGATTCAATTTTCCTATCTAAAGGATCCTTAAAGGAAGTACTATCTGCCGTAGGAATAGTAGTACGCTTGGCAAGAGTAGAGACAGCCCCATCTACCTTAGGGATTTTGTCCCAAAACTCTAATCTGTCAGATGGCACAGGATATAATTGTTTAAAACGTTTAGAAGGAGTAAATGAATTACCTAAATTATTCCATTCCCTGGAAATTACTTCAGAAATAGCATCAGGGACAGGAAAAACTTCTGGAATAACTACAGGAGATTTAAAAACCTTATTTAAACGTTTAGATTTAGTATCAAGAGGACCAGAATCCTCTATTTCTAATGCAATTAAGACTTCTTTAAGTAAAGAACGAATAAATTCCATTTTAAATAAATATGAAGATTTATCAGCATCAACCTCTGAGACAGAATCCTCTGAACCAGAAGAACCATTATCAGAATAAGAATGATGATGTTCATTTAAAAATTCATCTGAAAAATGAGAAGTTTTAAAAGACTTTTTACGTTTACTGGAAGGAGGAATAACAGACATAGCCTTCTTAATGGATTTAGAAACAAAATCTCTTATGTTATCAGGAACACTCTGAGTATTAGATGTTGACGGAACAGCAACAGGTAATGTAACATTACTAAAGGAAATATTATCTGCATTAACAAGTTTGTCATGACATTCAGTACAAACAACAGCTGGAGGAACAGATACCACAAGTTTACAGCAGATACACTTAACTTTGGTAGATCCAGCACCAGGCAGCGATTTTCCAGAAGTATCTTCTGACTCAGTGTCAACGTGGGACATCTTGCAATATGTAATAGAAAAAACAACATATAAAGCAAAATTGATCAAATTCCTTAAATGACAGTTTCAGGAATGGGAAAAAATGCCAGTGAACAAGCTTCTAGCAACCAGAAGCAATAAATAATGAGACTTAAATAATGTGGAGACAATAGTGACGCCCATATTTTTCAGCGCCAAAAAAGACGCCCACATTATTTGGAGCCAAAAATGACGCCACATCCGGAACGCCGACACTTTTGGTGCAAAAAAACGCCAAAAAATGACGCAACTTCCGGCGACACGTATGACGCCGGAAATAGAAAAAAATGTTTGCGCCAAAAAAGTCAGCGCCAAGAATGACGCAATAAAATTAAGCATTTTCAGCCCCCGCGAGCCTAACAGCCCACAGGGAAAAAGTCAAATTGATTTATTCATATGCATTATCCCAAATATGAAACTGACAGTCTGAAATAAGGAACGTTGAAAATCCTAAGTCAAGGCAAATAAATGTTTGAATACATATATTTAGAACTTTATAAAAAAAAGTGCCCAACCATAGCTTAGAGTGTCACAGAAAATAAGACTTACTTACCCCAGGACACTCATCTACATGTAGTAGAAAGCCAAACCAGTACTGAAACGAGAATCAGTAGAGGTAATGGTATATATAAGAGTATATCGTCAATCTGAAAAGGGAGGTAAGAGATGAATCTATACGACCGATAACAGAGAACCTATGAAATAGACCCCGTAGAAGGAGATCATTGAATTCAAATAGGCAATACTCTCCTCACATCCCTCTGACATTCACTGCACGCTGAGAGGAAAACCGGGCTCCAACCTGCTGCGGAGCGCATATCAACGTAGAATCTAGCACAAACTTACTTCACCACCTCCATAGGAGGCAAAGTTTGTAAAACTGATTTGTGGGTGTGGTGAGGTGTGTATTTATAGGCATTTTGAGGTTTGGGAAACTTTGCCCCTCCTGGTAGGAATGTATACCCCATACATCACTAGCTCATGGACTCTTGCTAATTACATGAAAGAAATAGAAACTACAGCAAATAAATACAAGGTAAACAGTTTCTATAATTAAGTCATACCAACAACTGAAACTCCTGCAAACCAAGTCTTAGATAACAGTTTCAATATACAGAACCAAGTTTTATCAACAACTGAAACTCCTGCAAACCCAGTTTAGGTAAACAGTTTCAGCATCTTTACCATCCAGTAGTTATCTTCATCTACAATTTCGATCTACAAGTTTTAACTACAGCGGAAAAATTATTTTATTCACATAAAGGCTTGTCTGTTTCAACCAATCAGACACCTGGAAAAATTATTTCATGCAAACTGTGAGTAATTTCATTTCCAACTAAAAGTCACATCTAAAGTCACATCAAAAGATACTTGCAATTCATCAGATGAACATTTATTTCCACCTCCTACGTTACATACAGAACCAAGTTTTATCAACAACTGAAACTCCTGCAAACCCAGTTTAGGTAAACAGTTTCAGCATCTTTACCATCCAGTAGTTATCTTCATCTACAATTTCGATCTACAAGTTTTAACTACAGCGAAAAATTATTTTATTCACATAAAGGCTCGTCTGTTTCAACCAATCAGACACCTGGAAAAATTATTTCATGCAAACTGTGAGTAATTTAATTTCCAACTAAAAGTCACATTTAAAGTCACATCAAAAGATACTTGCAATTCATCAGATGAACATTTATTTCCACCTCCTACGTTAATTATTTTAACTTAATCTGTTTTTATCATATGCTTTGAACACTATAGCGTGAATTTATTGTCAATTTTAACTTTTGATTAAGGAATTTTAATATATAATATGCAAGGTAATAGAGCTCTTTACCACTTATTATCCTATCAGAATATATTATCTAGTCCAATATTGTTTTGTATGGCAACAATTAAATATTTTGTTTTTTAACCTCTTGTCATATTTTCACTATTTTTCACCCAATTTTCACCTATTTGTTTACCTTATCACAGCGCAATATATATTATGATTGAATTTTGCAACCAATACGAGAAGCTCATTTAAAGGTCACGGTAACACATATTATTTATGTATTGAAATACACACAGCTCCCCTCACTTGTTTTTTACCCCATCGATCCCTCACAGTTGTTTGAAGGAACAGCTGTTTATCAGGGTTGAGCTGTCTCAATCCAATAGGTGCACTCACTCTTAATTGTTTTTCACTGTAAAATTGGTAATAACACTTTGATAGACACACAGAGATAAAGCAATTGCAATAATGAACACTTGACACTTGTAAAACATTGCGGTTTGAATTTATTCACAACGATGAAGCATATTATTTATATATTATTTATGTGTAATGTATTATAACACAAACCGGAAGTCATGTGATAGTTGACACTTCAGGTTCAAGTCACTGGAACGCAAGCTGCGCTCCACACACGAATGTTTGGCGGTTTTCTGAATCACTGGAGGTACACAGATATTTTGTATTGATGCAATTTACATTTTGGTATATATATGAGTTGTTTTTGACACCACTGTTATGCTGATGAAGGGGACTTGCTCCTTGAAAACGTTTCATTAAAAGAGGCTTTTTTTGTTCTCCACTTTACAAAAGACCTGAGAGTGCAGTTTCTTTATTGGGGATATATATATATATATATATATATATATATATATATATATATATATATATATATATATATATATATATATATATATATATATATATATAACATAATTTATGTAAGAACTTACCTGATAAATTCATTTCTTTCATATTAACAAGAGTCCATGAGCTAGTGACGTATGGGATATACATTCCTACCAGGAGGGGCAAAGTTTCCCAAACCTTAAAATGCCTATAAATACACCCCTCACCACACCCACAAATCAGTTTAACGAATAGCCAAGAAGTGGGGTGATAAGAAAAAAAGTGCGAAGCATATAAAATAAGGAATTGGAATAATTGTGCTTTATACAAAAAAATAATAACCACCACAAAAAAGGGTGGGCCTCATGGACTCTTGTTAATATGAAAGAAATGAATTTATCAGGTAAGTTCTTACATAAATTATGTTTTCTTTCATGTAATTAACAAGAGTCCATGAGCTAGTGACGTATGGGATAATGACTACCCAAGATGTGGATCTTTCCACACAAGAGTCACTAGAGAGGGAGGGATAAAATAAAGACAGCCAATTCCTGCTGAATATAATCCACACCCAAAATAAAGTTTAACAAAAAACATAAGCAGAAGATTCAAACTGAAACCGCTGCCTGAAGAACTTTTCTACCAAAAACTGCTTCAGAAGAAGAAAATACATCAAAAATGGTAGAATTTAGTAAAAGTATGCAAAGAGGACCAAGTTGCTGCTTTGCAGATCTGGTCAACCGAAGCTTCATTCCTAAACGCCCAGGAAGTAGATACTGACCTAGTAGAATGAGCTGTAATTCTCTGAGGCGGAATTTTACCCGACTCAACATAGGCAAGATGAATTAAAGATTTCAACCAAGATGCCAAAGAAATGGCAGAAGCTTTCTGGCCTTTCCTAGAACCGGAAAAGATAACAAATAGACTAGAAGTCTTACAGAAAGATTTCGTAGCTTCAACATAATATTTCAAAGCTCTAACAACATCCAAAGAATGCAACGATTTCTCCTTAGAATTCTTAGGATTAGGACATAATGAAGGAACCACAATTTCTCTACTAATGTTGTTGGAATTCACAACTTTAGGTAAAAATTCAAAAGAAGTTCGCAACACCGCCTTATCCTGATGAAGAATCAGAAAAGGAGACTCACAAGAAAGAGCAGATAATTCAGAAACTCTTCTGGCAGAAGAGATGGCCAAAAGGAACAAAACTTTCCAAGAAAGTAATTTAATATCCAATGAATGCATAGGTTCAAATGGAGGAGCTTGAAGAGCCCCCAGAACCAAATTCAAACTCCAAGGAGGAGAAATTGACTTAATGACAGGCTTTATACGAACCAAAGCTTGTACAAAACTGAATATCAGGAAGAATAGCAATCTTTCTGTGAAAAAGAACAGAAAGAGCAGAGATTTGACCTTTCAAGGAACTTGCGGACAAACCCTTATCTAAACCATCCTGAAGAAATTGTAATATTCTCGGTATTCTAAAAGAATGCCAAGAAAAATGATGAGAAAGACACCAAGAAATATAAGTCTTCCAGACTCTATAATATATCTCTCTGGATACAGATTTACGAGCCTGTAACATAGTATTAATCACAGAGTCAGAGAAACCTCTTTGACCAAGAATCAAGCGTTCAATCTCCATACCTTTAAATTTAAGGATTTCAGATCCTGATGGAAAAAAGGACCTTGAGACAAAAGGTCTGGTCTTAACGGAAGAGTCCACGGTTGGCAAGAGGCCATCCGGACAAGATCCGCATACCAAAACCTGTGAGGCCATGCCGGAGCTACCAGCAGAACAAACGAGCATTCCTTCAGAATCTTGGAGATTACTCTTGGAAGAAGAACTAGAGGCGGAAAGATATAGGCAGGATGATACTTCCAAGGAAGTGAAAATGCATCCACTGCCTCCGCCTGAGGATCTCGGGATCTGGACAGATACCTGGGAAGTTTCTTGTTTAGATGAGAAGCCATCAGATCTATTTCTGGAAGTTCCCACATTTGAACAATCTGAAGAAATACCTCTGGGTGAAGAGACCATTCGCCCGGATGCAACGTTTGGCGACTGAGATAATCCGCTTTCCAATTGTCCATACCTGGGATATAAACCGCAGAGATTAGACAGGAGCTGGATTCCGCCCAAACCAAAATTCGAGATACTTCTTTCATAGCCAGAGGACCGTGAGTCCCTCCTTGATGATTGATGTATGCCACAGTTGTGACATTGTCTTATCTGAAAACAATGAACAACTCTCTCTTCAGAAGAGGCCAAGACTGAAGAGCTCTGAATATTGCACGGAGTTCCAAAATATTGATCGGAAATCTCACCTCCTGAGATTCCCAAACCCCTTGTGCCGTCAGATACCCCCACACAGCTCCCCAACCTGTAAGACTTGTATCTGTTGAGATTATAGTCCAGGTCGGAAGAACAAAGAAGCCCCCTGAACTAAACGATGGTGATCTGTCCACCATGTCAGAGAGTGTCGTAAAATCGGTTTAAAGATATTAATTGAGATATCTTTGAGTAATCCCTGCACCATTGGTTCAGCATACAGAGCTGAAGAGGTCGCATGTGAAAACGAGCAAAGGAGATCGCATCTGATGCGGCAGTCCTAAGACCCAACATTTCCATGCATAAGGCTACCAAAGGGAATGATTGTGACTGAAGGTTTTGACAAGCTGATATCAATGTTAAACTTCTCTTGTCTGACACGGACAGAGTCATAGACACTGAATTTATCTAGAAACCTAAAAAGGTTACCCTTGTCTGAGGAATCAATGAACTGATTGGTAAATTGAACCTCCAACCATGAACTTGAAGAAACAACACAAGTCGATTCGTATGAGATTCTTCGAAAATGAGAAGACTGAGCAAGTACCAAGATATCGTCCAAATAAGGAAATACCAAAACCCTATTCTCTGATTACAGAAAGAAGGGCACCGAGAACCTTTGAAAAAAATTCTTGGAACTGAGGCTAGGCCAAACAGTAGAGCCACAAAACTGGTAATGCTTGTCTAAAAAGAGAATCTCAGACACTAAAAGTGATCTGGATGAATCGGAATATGCAGATACACATCCTGTAAATCTATTGTAGACATATAATGCCCTTGCTAAACAAAAGGCAGGATAGTCCTACAGTAACCATCTTGAATGTTGGTATCCTAACATAACGATTCAATAATGATAGATCCAGAACTGGTCTGAAGGAATTGACCTTCTTTGGTACAATGAAGAGATAAAATAAAACCCCAGCCCCTGTTCCAGAACTGGAACTGGCATAAATACTCCAGCCAACTCTAGATCTGAAACACATTTCAGAAATGCTGAGCCTTGCTGTGTCAACTGGGACACGGGAAAGAAAAGAATCTCTTAGCAGGAGGCCTTAACTTGAAGCCAATTCTGTACCTTTCTGAAACACTGTTTCTGAAACCAGAGATTAAGAACGGAATTGATCCAAATTTCTTTGAAGAAAACGTAATCTGCCCCATACCAGCTGAGCTGGAATAAGGGCCGCACCTTCATAGGTACTTAGGAGCTGGCTATAGGTTTCTATAAGGCTTGGATATATTCCAAACTGGAAATAGTTTCCAAACTGATACCGCTCCTGAGGATGAAGGATCAGGCTTTTGTTCCTTGTTGTGAGGAAAGGAACGAAATGATTATTTACCCTGGAAAGAAAGGGAAAGCAAAGTTGACTTAGAAGACATGACAGCATTCCAAGTTTAATCCATAAAGCTTTTCTAGCTAAAATAGCTAGAGACATATACCTGACATCAACTCTAATGATATCAAAAGATGGTATCACCAATAAAATTATTAGCATGTTATAGAATAATAATAATGCTATAAAATTATGATCTGTTACTTGATGCGCTAAAGCTTCTAACCAAAAAGTTGAAGCTGCAGCAACATCCGCTAAAATATAGCAGGTCTAAGAAGATTACCTGAACATAAGTAAGCTTTTCTTAGAAAGGATTCAATTTTCCTATCTAAAGGATCCTTAAATGAAGTACTATCTGCCATAGAAATAGTAGTACATTAGCAGGAGTAGAGACAGCCCCATAACCTTAGGGATTTTTGTCCCAAAAAACTCTAATCTGTCAGATGGCACAGGATATAATTTGCTTAAACGTCTAGAAGGAGTAAATAAATTACCCAAATTATTCCATTCCCTGGAAATTACTTCAGAAATAGCATCAGGGAGATAAAACACTTCTGGAATAACTACAGGAGATTTAAAAACCTTATTTAAACGTTTACATTTAGTATCAAGAGGACCAGAATCCTCTATATCTAATGCAAATAACACTTCTTTAAGTAAAGAACGAATAAATTCCATCTTGAACAAATACAAAGATTTATCAGCATCAACCTCTGAGACAGAAACCTCTGAACCCGAAGAACCATTATCAGTATCAGAATGATGATGTTCATTTAAAAATTCATCTGAAAAAAGAGAAGTTTTAAAAGACTTTTATGTATACTAGAAGGAGAAATAACAGACATAGCCTTCTTAATGGATTTAAAAAATAAAATCTCTTATGTTATCAGGAACACTCTGAAAATTAGATGTTGACGGACAGCAACAGGTAACAGTACTAAAGGAAATTTTATCTGCATTAATAAGTTTGACATGACATGCAATACAAATAACAGCTGGAGAAACAGATACCAAAAGTTTATAGCAGACTTAGCTTGGTAGCTCCAGCACTGTGCAGTGATTTTCCTGTAGTATCTTCTGACTCAGTTGCAACGTGGAACATCTTGCAATATGTAAAAGAAAAAAACAACATATAAAGCAAAATTGATCAAATTCCTTAAATGACAGTTTCAGGAATGGGAAAAAAATGCCAGTGAACAAGCTTCTAGCAACCAGAAGCAATAAATAATGAGACTTAAATAATGTGGAGACAAAAATGACGCCCATATTTTTTAGCGCCAAAAAAGACGCCCACATTATTTGGCGCCTAAATGCTTTTGGCGCCAAAAATGACGCCACATCCGGAACGCCGACATCCTTGACGCAAAATAACGTCAAAAAATGACGCAACTTCCGGCGACACGTATGACGCCGGAAACGGAAAAGAATTTTTGCGCCAAAAAAGTCAGCGCCAAGAATGACGCAATAAAATGAAGCATTTTCAGCCCCCGCGAGCCTAACAGCCCACAGGGAAAAAAGTCAAATTTTTGAGGTAAGAAAAAATATGATAATTCAATGCATAATCCCAAATATGAAACTGACTGTCTGGAAATAAGGAAAGTTGAACATTCTGAGTCAAGGCAAATAAATGTTTGAATACATATATTTAGAACTTTATAAATAAAGTGCCCAACCATAGCTTAGAGTGTCACAGAAAATAAGACTTACTTACCCCAGGACACTCATCTACATGTTTGTAGAAAGCCAAACCAGTACTGAAACGAGAATCAGTAGAGGAAATGGTAAATATAAGAGTATATCGTCGATCTGAAAAGGGAGGTAAGAGATGAATCTCTACGACCGATAACAGAGAACCTTATGAAATAGACCCCGTAGAAGGAGATCACTGCATTCAATAGGCAATACTCTCTTCACATCCCTCTGACATTCACTGCACGCTGAGAGGAAAACCGGGCTCCAACTTGCTGCGGAGCGCATATCAACGTAGAATCTAGCACAAACTTACTTCACCACCTCCCTTGGAGGCAAAGTTTGTAAAACTGATTTGTGGGTGTGGTGAGGGGTGTATTTATAGGCATTTTAAGGTTTGGGAAACTTTGCCCCTCCTGGTAGGAATGTATATCCCATACGTCACTAGCTCATGGACTCTTGTTAATTACATGAAAGAAATATATATATATACATACATACATACACACACACATATATATATACATACTGTAACTGCACACATAAGGCTATAGAGGGTTATATAGATAAACATATGATTCTTACCAACAGACACTGATCTACCAGTTAACCATTAGAAAGCCAAACCAGTACTGAAACATATTAGCAGAGGTTATGGAATAGGAATATGTTGTAGATCCATAGGAGGCGGAAAAAGACAAGTCCCTGCGACCATTTATGGAAGGTCTGTGACATTTTCCTATGAGGTAAAAAAAAAAAAGTCACCGACCATACTCGATATATAACCCTCTGAGGGGAAAACGAGCATTAACAGAGGGAAACCCCTCACACTGAAGTATCATATGCACATCTTCATTCTTCACCTTCCTTCAGTGAAGTCAAAGACCAAACAGACCGTGCCTGTGGGGTGGGAGGGGTTGTCTAGAGCTCTTGGGGTTTGGGAATCTTTGCCTCCTTATTGTGCTAAAGAAGAGTAATCCCCAGGAGGAATAGATTGTGTACTTTCACCACCTGTATGAAAGAAATTATTAGTCTGCAGCATATTCCCATATCCTGTGGGGGGCCCATGCATCTGTATTCAAACACCACATATTCTCAGAGTCAGCAGTGGCTAGTTTGAAACAAATTAAATTTTCACATTAGCACTATACACCATCCCAGCATTCAGCATGGTGTTTGCATACTGGTGCGCAGATCCTCACAGAATGTGTCTTTATGCTGCTGAAATACAGTAATCGTTTGCTAGAATAATTTTTTTGCTAATGGAAGTAATAATGCAAAAAAAGCTATTGCAAATTGAAATTTGAAGTTTTAACCTGAATTTTCCATTAATCTGCAGGCCAATGTTTATGTAAAATATTTCAGGCTAACAGCTACTACTATCAGTTATGAATTTAATTTTCTGCTCATCTTCTACTTCCCGTAAAAAAAGGCTCCTCTTGCAGCAGGTTTTTAAAAGCATGCATAACATATTATTGACTTCACTTCTAGAATCCCTTTATATTAAAGAAATTTTAAAACCCAAAGATTGTCTCAAAAAGTATTCCTAAGATCAGCATTACCTGCATTTAAAATATAAAACATATACCTGCAAAGTCTTTGACATTGACATCTGCTCCCTCATTTATCAACTCTTTTATACGCCGTGCATCTCCCCCGATGGCAGCCCGATGAAGACGAGTCTCTCCCCTCTCATTTCTCTTATTAACTTTGTCTTTGGTTTTTGAGGCAGAATTGGGTGTCCCTTTCTGACCAACCGATGACTGAGAAGGATGCTTTGGCGTTGTATCAACTTAAACACAAAAAGGAATAAAAAAATAAATATATATAAAAGCATAAAGCTAAAATGGGCAGCTACAGATAAACATTGAAATGAAAGTTCAGAAAAAGAAATTTTGGGCAAGTCATCTGATCACCTAGGCAAACTATAGACTTTAAAGCATCAGGCCAAAATAAACCCATTTCTCTGGTTGTGCTTCTAGTTATATTCTGCCAACTAAAACTCAGTCGAATACAGAACGGCCTCTTCTTTTTGCAAGGACATGCTGGTAAAATGTTGAACTAATTTTCTAGACGATGGATTAAGACTAAAATATTAACAACCTCAAGAGGGAGCTCTTAAGCTGGTAAAAGCTGTGAATATGAACATGGCAAAATGAAAGTATAACAGACACTGTTTTGCTCAAGTCTCACCCACATGACTGATTCAGGCAAGGCTTAAAAACTTATCATGCTAAAGATTTCTTCTGATAACATGCAGAAATGAACACTACATCATATCTGCAAGCAAATAACGCACATACTTGGCATTGAAACCCAAAAAAGCTTAAAGGGTCATGAAACCCAATTTTTTTCTTAAATGATTTAGAAAGAGCATGCAATTTAAAAAAAACTTTCTAATAAACTTCTATTATCTAATTTGCTTTACTCTCTTGATATTCTTTCCTTAAAAGCATATCTAGATATGCTCAGGAGCTGCTGATTGGCTGCTGCACATAGATGCCTCATGTGATTGGCTCACCCATGTGAATTGCTATTTCTTCAACAAAGGATATCTAAAAAATTAAGCAAATTAGATAATAGTAGTAAATTGGAATGTTGTTTAAAATTTTATTCTCTACTTGAATTATGAAAGAAAATGTTTGGGTTTAGTGTCCCTTTAAGTATCTACATTCAGAATTGTCTTGCTATTGAACATTCAAAGAATAACAATAAAGCAGCAGCACCTTGGTAATGCTTCAAAATAATCCTTTATTTGTGAGACATCACAGCTTCAAAGAACAACGTTTCGGTCAGACAATGACTTGATTAAGGTCATTGTCTGACCGAAACGTTGTTCTTTGAAGCCGTGATGTCTCACAAATAAAGGATTATTTTGAAGCATTACCAAGGTGCTGCTGCTTTATTTATATTCTTTGAATGGACTGAGGGGCTTGTGCAGAGTCCCTGCAGCGTGCATCTGATATTGGGCTGTGAGTAGGGTTGCCACCTCAGCCATGTTTTCCTGGACACTTATGAGTTATACATGCTGCAGGGTGTGCAGGGAGGAAGATGTATTGTGTTTCTGGACAGCACTATTCATATTCCTTCCTGCACACCCTGCAGCATGTGTAACTTATAAGTGTTCTGTATTTTAAGGGACAGGTGGCAACCCTAGCTGTGAGTGCTGAGCCTTACCTATTGTATTCATCTTGCTATAGAACATACCAGCTGCTGATATACATTTTTAATAACTTTTTTGCTGTAATTTTTTTTCAATAACCAAATTCTACCCACCCACATGACTAATATGGATTTGAGTCTGCAGAGAAGGCTAGCCACATGCATTATGTGAAATGTTTTGCAGTTATTGGCTAAAAACAAATAGAGAATATGTAGCAGAGTTGGCCTTAAAGGGACACTAAACCCATTTTTTTCTTTCGTGATTCAAATAGAGCATGCAATTTTAAGCAACTTTCTAATTTACTTTTATCATAAATTTTTCTTCTCTCTTGCTATCTTTATTTGAAAAAGAAGGCATCTAAGCTTTTTTTAGGTTCAGACTCTGGACAGCACTTTTTTATTGGTGGATTAATTTATCCACCAATCAGCAAGGACAACCCAGGTTGTTCACCAAAAATGTGTCGGCATCTAAACTTACATTCTTGTATTTCAAATAAAGATACCAAAGACAATGAAGACAATTTGATTTTGATAATAGCAGTAAATTAGAAAGTTGCTTAAAATTACATGCTCTATCTGAATCACGAAAGAAAAAATTTGGGTTCAGTGTCCCTTTAAGAAGGCTGCAGGGCTTGTTTCAAGGTCTGGAAATTAGAAAATCCACAATCATCAGAGCTAAATTACACACACAAAAAAAGGAGGTCAAATAAGTATATTGCAAAGTTGATTTTATATGAAAACCTCAAGGTGTTCACTGCCACTTTAAATAGCCTCATCATAACTGTGCTAGAACTTCTAAATGCAGTGTCAAAATTGGACATTTTTAACCCATTAAAGGGACATAATACTCATATGCTAAATCACTTGAAACTGATGCAGTATAACTGTAAAAAGCTGACAGGAAAATATCACCTGAGCATCTCTATGTAAAAAAGGAAGATATTTTACATCACAATTTCCTCAGCTCAGCAAAGTAAGTTCTGTGTAAAAAGTTATACTCAGCTGCTCCCAGCTGCAGGTAAAATAAATAAAAAATGAAGAAATGAACAGCAGCCAATCAGCATCAGCAGTGCTGAGGTCATTAACTCTTACTGTGATCTCATGAGATTTGACTTAACTCTCATGAGATTTCATAGTAAACTTCCTTTACCTGATTGGTGAAATAATATGAGAGTTCACGAGGCTCATCCTTTCAGATGTCCCAGGACAGACACACTAAAATGCTGCTTAGAAATCCTTTACAATGGGAGGTGGCTACTGAGGAACTTTTGAGGTAAAATATCTTTCTTTTTTACATAGAGATGTTCAGGTGATATTTTCTAGTCAGCTTTTTACAGCTATGCTGCATTACTTTTAAGTGTTTAAACATTTGGGTATTATGGCTCTTTAACCTATGAGTTCTGCACAACCAAGTGCATGAATCAAATTGAATTTATAATTATTCCTAAGAAAGGAAACCTCAAATAAAAAATGACAAGTTATTTTAAAATCATGTGTGCTAAATGGTATTATAAAATTAAATTACATATTTATTTATTCATTCAAATTCCAAGACTGTTTTATTTTATAAGTATTATTAACCTGATATCTATCTTTCTATATCATATGGCCGCCCAAAAATGCTTGGCTCCTAAATTTATCAATAATGTTTTTGCCCTGATAACAGAAAAAAAGAAAGAAAGAAAAAAAAAAAAAGAAATATGGTTGTGCAGTCCCATGATATTTTGCAAATATTGGCTGAACTAGCTAGAACAGCGGTCCTCAAGTAACCCCAACAGGCCTGGATTTCATTATATCTTAACTAGAGCACAGGTGAAATAATCAGCTGATGGGTGAGATCAGGTTATAACCATGGTTACTGATCAGCTGATTATTTCACCTGTGCTCTAGTTCAGCTATAATGAAAACCTGGCCTGTAGGGGATACGCGAGGACTGCATTTGGGAAACACTGAGCTAGAAGATTAAGAAGAAAACCAAGCATAACAGCACTCATGAAACAAGGCATTTGTATGTACCCATGACTTCTGGTTTAACAAGGAGTACAGCTTCAGATAATGCAAGCCTTTAAAGGAGACACCTGGCTCTGACAGGGTGTTTAGTCTGGATTACTGAAAAGGTGTTTATTTTTTTTATTACACCCACAAAATAATAGAGAATGCTAATATTTAAAGCAATTTTGTGGAGAGCTATCTTTTTTTTTTTTATAAATGATGAATAGTGATACAATTCTCTATTTCCTAAGGTATGTACAGGTGGCCCTCGTTTTACAACGGTTCAATTTACACCGTTTCAGAACAACAACCTTTTTTTCCATTCATGTGACTGCTATTGAAAAACATTGAGAAGCAGTGCATTTATTAGGTGGAGCTGTCCGCTTGTGTTGTAGCAAAGCCAAGCAAGCTGAAATTAATCAGTTTAACCAGACCTGAGCTATCAAGCAGATTTCAAAGGAACAAGATCTTCCTGTCTATAAATCAGTCCAGATTGGAATGCATAGAAAAAACTGTTTGCAGAAAAATTCAAGTGAAGTCTGTGTTGTGTGATTATTTTATTAGGTTTATAATGATGTTTAGCATTTAAAGTCTTCATTTCAAAGCTTTAAAAATAATGTATTAGGTGTTACTTATGACAATTTTGAGAGGGGACTGGAACCTATCACCCTCACTTCCCATTGACTTACATTATAAACTGGGTTTCAATTTACAACGGTTTCGATTTACAACCATTCCCTTCTGGAACCTAACCCCGACGTAAACCGAGGGCTACCTGTACATTATTTTCAAAACAAATGTACTTTGTGGATTTAAATCAGGACTGTGAAGCAGTTTGGCGTTTTAAAACTAGCAGTGCTTATTTGCCTTTCATAGAATTGAGAAAATCAAATCTGACCTTAGAAGTATGTCAACAATAATATCTATAATGTCAAACTAGGGCTTTGTCTAAACACATCATTTATTTTGACCTGATCAAATCTTTTACTTTGATGGTGGTGAGAGTCCACAATCCATTACTCCCAAAAACTCTATAAAACTTTACTGGTAACTGATGTATAGCCAAGCAGGAAAAGAAATAAGAGCAAAATAAGAGCAGGGGAAAAAAGATGTGCACAAAAAACAATCAACACAATAAAAAGAAATTAATTTATAAGGTAATCATAAATTATGTTTTCTTTCATGCAGATGGTGGTTAGTCTAAGCTGTGTAGTCCACGAGTAATGACAAATAAGGGCAAGATAAAAAGAACATCTATTTTCACAGTTGTCATGGTACACTCATGAGGAATAGTTAATGCCTGGAATAGCTACCTAGCAGGTGTGGCATGGTATCTTAGCATAGCCAGGGTTAAAAAAAATTCAGTTTGTAACATCTGTTTGATAAATAATGCATTGATCTAAAGATCCCCCCACTCCTCCTGGTGCCTGCCATCTCTTGTACTGCTGGTTAAGGACTTGCAGGGAGTGGTTAGGTAATCGTAAATTAACACAAGGGCTGTGTTTTGACAAGACAAAGACTCATATGATTGAATGTTAAAGAAAAAAATATTCATAATTTGCCTGGGACAGAATGAGGAAACATCTTGAAGGAGTTCTCTCACAAACCTATTGAAAACTTGGCAACTTGCAAAATGTAGGTATTGTGTTTCATTTATGTCCCATTTTAATTTTCAAGAACTGTATCTTTGCATTTTTTTTCATCTTGTTCTTTTGTATGTCATCTGTATTTGTAATTTGGCATAGTGTAACCTGTATTTGTCTTTTGTTATTAAACATATAAAAAATCTAATTCTGTCTTTGGGCTCTAATATCTGAATTCACATTCTGTTGAGACAAGGTTAAAGTCATGTTACCGAATTGTTAGTCATTTGAGTTATTGGGTTTCCAAAATAACATTTATTCAAAACTCTTTATGGTGGCAACATTGTTAATCTGGGGGAGGTGTAGGCAGGATTTGGAGGTTAATTTGGAGTCCCCTTTAGGTCCCATGTAGAGGTAAAGGTGTAAGGGAACCAGAGGCCGAGTGCTATTAACCCCTTCATGTCCACACACTCCCCTATTGTCACAGCCGGGCGGATAGGCTTAGCCATCACAACAGTAAAACTAAATTCGCAACGCAAAAAGAACCCAAAGAATAAACAGGGTAAAAATCAAAATAGACCATGACAACTAACAAAAGGTGTTTCTTACCAAGGCTGTCTTGGTAAGATGGTAGAATTTAGTAAAAGTATGCAAAGGAAACCAAATTTGGACAATTGAAGCCTCATTCTTAAAAGCCCAAGAAATGGCAACTAATCTAGTAGAAAGAGAAGTAAACCGTTTAGATGGAGGCTGATTTGTCTCCGAATAAGCCTTAAGGCAGGGCTCGACAAACCCAGGAGTCTGGTAGTCACTGGCTCCTAGAATTTTACCACTGGCTCCTAACTTTTTGGGTTATTCTCCATATGTCTATATACAAATCCAACGGTCTGGCTCCTAAAAATATGCCTGGCTCCTAAATATTCTTACTGGCTCCTAATTTTTAAACACATTTGTCAAGCACTGCCTTAAGGATCAAAAGTTTCAACCAAGAAGCCAAAGAAACTGCAAAATAATTTCCCAACTTATGTCTGAAGAGACAACCTAAGGTAAGAGGAAAAAAATTGAACCTTATAGCTGCCATATCCAATTGAAAAATGAGATAAGGATGATCACATAAAAACAGATAACTCAGAGACTCTTCTAGCAGAGGAGATAGCCAAAAGAAAGAAATGCTCCAAAGAAAGAAGCTTAAAGGGTCAGTAAATTCACACTTTCTTAAAGCTTAGGCTATGTTCCTCTCAAACATTATATTCAAACCGCATTGTTTATTTTAAATAAATATTATTTTTAAGATGTTTTATTAAATCTTACTTTTTCCAGTGTAGCCGTTAATGGCCGCCCGTTCTCCAACCCCTCCATGACATCTCTAATATGGGCGGCATAGACAAAATCTGTGCTTCCCACATGCTAATTAGGTTATGCCCAATTTTCCTCCCACTGAAGCTCGCTCACGTTTCTGTCTCTACAGAGCGGCTTTGTATGACATCGCTATAGCGCATGCGTCAATGGATACGATAGTAAATTATGTCATCGTGCGCACGTTCACTAATCTTGTACATAGCGCGACAGATATCATTACTATAGGTTGATGTCAAATTCTTCACGATATAAAAAAAAAATGCGGCGGTTCGAAAGGCGGACAGTGAACATACAATGGGTAAAACTTTTGCGATCGAATAAATAGTTTTAAAATAAAGTTTATCAAAAGTGATGAATGAAACTTATGTTGAATACATGATGCAAATGTAATTTTGATGTTTACATTTTGTAGTATACTGTTCCTTTAATATCCACCTTGTGCATAGGCTCAAAGGGGGAGCCTGCAAAATCTTTAAAATAACAAATTTAGATTCCAAGGAGGAGAAATTGGATTAATAACCGGCATAATTCTAGCTCAAAAGGCTGAAAAAAAACACCTTTCATAAAATTGAGAAAATCAATCTGAACTTAGTATGTCAACAATAATATCATCTATAATGTCAAAATAGGGCTTTGTCTAAAAAAGAAAATTTATGCTTACCTGATAAATTGATTTCTTCTACGATACGACGAGTCCACGGATTTCATCATTACTTGTAGGATATTATCCTCCTGCTAACAAAAGTGGCAAACAGCACCACAGCAGAGCTGTATATATAGCTCCTCCCTTCTCCTCCACCCACAGTCATTCGACCGAAGGTTTAAGGAAGAGAAAAGAAAAGCTAAAAGGTGCAGAGGTGACTGAAGTTGAAAAAATAAAACATAATCTGTCTTAAAATGACAGGGAGGGTCGTGGACTCGTCGTATCGTAGAAGAAATCAATTTATCAGGTAAGCATAAATTTCCTTTTCTTCTACAAGATACGACAAGTCCACGGATTTCATCCTTACTTGTGGGATACAATACCAAAGCTACAGGATGGAAGGGAGGGACAAGACAGAGACCTTAAAGGAAGGCACCACTGCTTGAAGAACTTTTCTCCCAAAAATAGCCTCAGAAGAAGCAAAAGTATCAAATTTGTAAAATTTTTAAAAAGTATGAAGGTACGACCAAGTCGCAGCCTTCCAAATCTGTTCAACAGATGCATCGTTTTTAAAGGCCCATGTGGAAGCCACAGACCTAGTAGAATGAGCCGTAATTCTTTCAGGAGGCTGCTGTCCAGCAGTCTCATATGCCAGGCGGATGATACCCCTCAGCCAAAAAGAGAGAGAGGTAGCCGTAAGCTATCTGACCCCTACGCTTTCCAGAATAAACAATGAATAATGAAGATGATTGATGGAAATCCTTAGTTGCCTGCAAGTAAAACTTCAGGGCACGGACCACGTCCAGGTTATGCAACATACGCTCCTTCTTAGAAGGAGGATTAGGAAACAAGGAAGGAACAACAATTTCCTGATTAATATTCTTATTCGAAACAACCTTAGGAAGAAAACCAGGTTTGGTACGTAAAACAACCTTATCAGAATGAAATATGAGATAAGGCGAATCACACTAACGCTGAAAGTTCAGAAACTCTTTGAACAGAAGAAATAGCAACCAAAAACAGAACTTTCCAAGATAACAATTTAATATCTATGGAATGCATGGGTTCAAACGGAACCCCTTGAAGAACTCGAAGGACCAGATTCAAACTCCAGGTGGTGTAATTGGTCTAAATACAGACTTAATTCTAGTTAGAGCCTGACAAAAAGACTGAACATCTGGCACATCTGCCAAACGTTTGTGAAACAAAATTGACAAAGCAGAAACCTGTCCCTTTAAGGAACTCGCTGATAATCCTTTCTCCAATACTTCTTAGAGAAAAGACAGAATCCTGGGAATCCTAACCTTAATCCATGAGTAGCCCTTGGATTCACACCAATAAAGATATTTACGCCATATTTATGTTTTTTTCTAGTGACGGGCTTTCTAGCCTGTATCAAAGTATCAATGACCGAATCAGAGAATCCTCGCTTAGATAAAATCAAGCGTTCAATCTCCACGCAGTCAGCTGCAGAGAAATTAGATTTGGATGTTGGAAAGGACCTTGAATGAGAAGGTCCTGTCTCAAAGGAAGTTTCCACGGTGGCAGAGAGGACATGTCCACTAGATACGCATACCAAGTCCTGCGTGGCCACGCAGGCGGCGCTATCAGGATTACTGAAGCTCTCTCCTGCTTGAATCGAGCAATCACGTGTGGAAGGAGAGGAAACGGTGGAAACACATAAGCTAGGCTGAACAACCAAGGCACTGCCAAGGCATCTATCAGTTCGGCCTGAGGATCCCTCGACCTGGATCCGTATCTTGGAAGTTTGGCATTCTGTTAAGACGCCATCAGATCCAATTCCGGTCTGCCCCAGCGGAGAATCAGTGATGCAAACACCTCCGAGTGGAGTTCCCACTCCCCCGGATGAAAGGTCTGTCGACTTAGAAAATCCGCTTCCCAGTTCTCTACACCTGGGATGTAGATTGCTAACAGATAACAAGAGTGGGCTTCCACCCATCGGATTATCTTGGATACATCTATCATCGCTAAGGAACTCCTTGTTCCCCCCCTGATGATTGATATATGCCACAATCGTGATGTTGTCCGACTGGAATCTGATTAAGTCCAAACACCCTGTGCCTTCAGGGAATTCCAGACTGCACCCCAGCCCAGAAGGCTGGCGTCCGTTGTCACTATCACCCACGAGGGTCTGCGGAAACAAGTCCCTTGGGACAGATGATCCGGCGACAACCACCAAAGAAGAGTGTCTCTGGTTTCTTATAAATCCGCATAATCCCCATTCCACTGTCCGAGCATGCACAGCTGCAGTGGTTTGAGATGAAAGCGCGCAAACTTAGAATCTTTGATTTTCTGACCTCCGTCAGAAATATTTTTATGTCTACCGAGTCTATCAGACTTCCCAAGAAAGGAACCCTTGTCTGTGGAACTAGTGAACTTTTCTCTATGTTCCCCTTCCAACTGTGAGTTCTCAGGAAAGAAAACACTGTGTCCATGTAAGATTTTGTAAATTGATAAGTTGATGCCTGAATCAGAATATCGTCCAGATAAGGCGCCACTGCTATGCCTCGTGGTCTGAGAACCGCCAGAAGAGATCCTAGAACAATTGTGAAGATTCTGGGTGCTGTGGCCAATCCGAAAGGAAGAGCCACGAACTGATAATGTTTGTCCAGGAAGGCAAACCTTAGAAACTGATGATGATCCTTGTGGATAGGAATATGAAGGTAGGCATCCTTCAAGTCCACGGTAGTCATATATTGACCCTCTTGGATCATTGGTAAGATTGTCCTATAGTCTCCATGTTGAACGATGGGACTCTGAGAAACTTGTTTAGACACTTGAGGTTTAAAATGGGTCTGAAAGTTCCCTCTTTTTTGGGAACCACGCAAAGATTTGAGTAAAACTCCTGTCCCTGATCCGATTTTGTAATGGGACAAATTAATCCTGTGGTATAAAGGTCTTTTACACAGCGTAAGAACGCCTCTCTTTTATCTGGTCTGCAGATAATCTTGAAAGATGAAATCTCCCTCTTGGGAGAAAATCCTTGAATTCCAAATGATAACCGTGGGTCACTATTTCCAGCGCCCAGGGATCCTGAACATCTCTTGCCCAAGCCTGGGCAAAGTAAGAAAGTCTTCGCCCTAACGGATCTGGTCCCGGGTCGGGGGCCGCCCCTTCATGCTGTCTTTGTAGCAGCAGTGGGCTTCTTGGATTGTTTACCTTTGTTCCAATTCTGGTTGGGTCTCCAGACTGATTTAGACTGGGTAAAATTCCCTTCCTGCTTTGTGGAGGAAGAGGAAGCAGAGGGTCCTCCTTTAAAATTCCGAAAGGAACGAAAATTATTTTGTTTACCCCTCATCTTAACAGCCTTATCCCTGAGGTAGGGCATGGCCTTCATCTCCTATAATATCAGAAATTATGTCCTTCAATTCAGGCCCGAAAAGGGTCTTACCCTTGAAAGGAATAGCTAAAAGCTTAGTTTTTGATGATATATCAGCAGACCAAGATTTAAGCCTCTACACGCTAAAATAGCAAATCCTGCATTTTTCACCGCTAATTTAGCAATTTGAAAAGCGGCATCAGTAATAAAAGAATTAGCTAGCTTGAGAGCCTTAATTCTATCCAAAATATCATCTAATGGGGTCTCAACCTTAAGAGACTCTTCCAGAGCCTCAAACAAAAAAGCTGCTGCAGTAGTTATTGGAACAATGAAAGCCGTAGGTTGTAAAAGAAACCCCTGATTAATAAATAATTTCTTTAGAAGACTCTCTAATTTTTTATCCATAGGGTCTTTGAAAGCACAACTGTCCTCAATAGGTATAGTTGTACGCTTAGCCAGGGTAGATATAGCTCCCTCCACCTTAGAGACCGTTTGCCAAGAGTCCAGAATGGTGTCTGATATGGGAAACATTTTCTTAAAATTAGGAGGGGGAGAAAACTGTATACCTTGTCTATCCCATTCCTTTTAAATAATTTCCGAAATTCTTTTAGGAACCGGAAAAACATCAGTGTAAGTAGGTACTTCTAGATATTTATCCATCTTACACAATTTCTCTGGTGGTATTTCAATAGGGTCACAATCAACCAGAGTTGCTAAAACCTTCTGAAGTAACAGGCGGAGGTGTTCAAGTTTAAATTTAAAGGACAGTGTCCGAATCTGTTTGAGGTAACATTTCAAGAGTCTGAAATCTCTCCCTCAGACAGCAATTCCCTGATCCCCAACTCAGAGCACTGTGAGGGTACATCAGAAATAGCTAATAAAGCATCAGAGGATTCAGTATTCACATTAACAACTGACCTACTGCGTTTACCCTGTAACACTGGTCATTTAGATAATACCTCTGTAAGGGTAGTTGACATAACTGCAGCCATCTCCTGCAGAGTAAAGGAATTAGACGCACTAGAGGTACTTGGCGTCGCTTGTGTGGGCGTTAAAGGTTGTGATACTTGGGGAGAATTGGATGGCATATCCTGATTTTCTTCAGACTGAGAATAATCCTTAAACATATTATCTTTACTTAGAATATGCTCTTTACAATGTAAGGCCTTTTCAGTACAAGAGGTACACAATGTAAGAGGGGGTTCCACAATGGCATCTAAGCACATAGAACACTGAGATTCCTCAATGCCAGACATGCTGAACAGACCAGTAAACCAACAAAAGTTGTTTAAACACTTTATTAAATGCTTTAAACAGTTTTCAGAAAAAAAGTGTACTGTGTCTTTTAAAAACAAAAGTGAACAATTTTTTTAAAAGTGCAGTAAACCGTTAATTTATCTTCAAAATCAACTCAATACCAAATAAGGTTTCCAAAAATTATTGCACCCTATGTATTAAGGGAAGGATTAACTGCTAAAAAGTATTTATAGTCTTTTATAATAAAGTCAGCAAAAAATAACCCCTGCCCCCAGGGTACTTTGAGAAGACTCAGCAAAAATCCGGAGAGGAAAGAACTCTGCTAAAGCTCCACCGGAGCTAATGCCTGCTGCATCCTAGCCAGAATACAGAACGCGCCTGGGCGCGCAAAAATAAGCCCCGCCAATCAGGGCCGATGACCGAGTAGGCCCAAACCACCGCATGGAGTAGCAGTTACAACACTAGCCATGTGGAAACGATAACCCCTCAAGCACAAGCTACGGTCATAACACCAACCTCAAAATATAACTCCCAGTGTCTTAATGATCTTGCAGCATTATAGCCTCCTCTATCATTATAAACCTTGCCCATAAAAAATGTCATCATAAAATGAATAAAATGAATAGGTTTCAGTAATAACCCCTTTGAGATAGGTCTACTGCTTACCCCTTCCCTAACAGGGAATACATGTTCAGCCGTTTTCTGACATACAAGGTCACCTCAGAATAAAAGGTTTCACATACCTAAATGCTGCTGGCAGCATGAATCGGTCTCCACACTGAAGACGTCTCCTGTGTTACCTTCAGATCTGTGGTAACCAACATGGATCTTAGTTACAGCTGCTAAGATCATCAACCTCAGGGCAGAATTCTTCTTTCAAATCCCCTTGAGGAAAAACATAATTTATGCTTACCTGATAAATTTATTTCTCTTGTAGTGTGTTCAGTCCACGGGTCATCCATTACTTATGGGATATATTCTCCTTCCCAACAGGAAGTTGCAAGAGGATCACCCAAGCAGAGCTGCTATATAGCTCCTCCCCTCACATGTCATATCCAGTCATTCGACCGAAACAAGACGAGAAAGGAGAAACTATAAAGTGCAGTGGTGACTGGAGTTATAATTTTAAAATTTAGAACCTGCCTTAAAAAGACAGGGCGGGCCGTGGACTGAACACACTACAAGATAAATAAATTTATCAGGTAAGCATAAATTATGTTTTCTCTTGTTAAGTGTGTTCAGTCCACGGGTCATCCATTACTTATGGGATACCAATACCAAAGCTAAGTACACGGATGATGGGAGGGACAAGGCAGGAACATTAAACAGAAGGAACCACTGCCTGTAGAACCTTTCTCCCAAAACCAGCCTCCGAAGAAGCGAAAGTGTCAAATTTGTAAAATTTGGAAAAAGTATGAAGTGAAGACCAAGTTGCAGCCTTGCAAATCTGTTCAACAGAGGCCTCATTCTTAAAGGCCCAGGTGGAAGCCACAGCTCTAGTGGAATGAGCTGTAATTCTTTCAGGAGGCTGCTGTCCAGCAGTCTCATAGGCTAAACGTATTATGCTACGAAGCCAAAAAGAGAGAGAGGTAGCCGAAGCCTTTTGACCTCTCCTCTGTCCAGAGTAAACGACAAACAGAGAAGAAGTTTGTCTAAAATCTTTAGTTGCCTGTAAGTAGAACTTCAGAGCACAGACCACGTCTAGATTATGCAAAAGACGTTCCTTCTTTGAAGAAGGATTAGGACATAATGATGGAACAACAATCTCTTGATTGATATTCCTGTTAGAAACAACCTTAGGTAAAAACCCAGGTTTAGTACGCAGTACTACCTTGTCTGAATGAAAGATCAGATAAGGAGAATCACAATGTAAGGCAGATAACTCAGAGACTCTTCGAGCCGAGGAAATAGCCATCAAAAACAAAACTTTCCAAGATAAAAGCTTAATATCAATGAAATTAAGGGGTTCAAATGGAACACCCTGAAGAACTTTAAGAACCAAGTTTAAGCTCCACGGAGGAGCAACAGCTTTAAACACAGGCTTAATTCTAGCCAAAACCTGACAAAAAGCCTGGACGTCTGGATGCTCTGCCAGACGTTTGTGTAAAAGAATAGACAGAGCGGAAATCTGTCCCTTTAGCGAACTAGCGGATAAACCCTTTTCTAAACCCTCTTGTAGAAAAGCCAATATCCTAGGAATCCTAACCTTACTCCATGAGTAACTCTTGGATTCGCACCAATATAAATATTTACGCCATATCTTATGGTAAATTTTTCTGGTCACAGGTTTCCTAGCCTGTATTAATGTATCAATAACCGAATCCGAAAACCCACGCTTTGATAGAATCAAGCGTTCAATTTCCAGGCAGTCAGCCTCAGAGAAATTAGGTTTGGATGGTTGAAAGGACCCTGAATTAGAAGGTCCTGCCTCAGAGGTAGAGACCATGGTGGGCAGGACGACATGTCCACTAGGTCTGCATACCAGGTCCTGCGTGGCCACGCAGGCGCTATCAGAATTACCGATGTCCTCTCCTGTTTGATCCTGGCAATCAGTCGAGATAGCAACGGAAATGGTGGAAACACATAAGCTATGTTAAAAACCCAAGGGGCTGCTAATGCATCTACCAGCACCGCTCCCGGGTCCCTGGACCTGGATCCGTAACAAGGAAGTTTCGCGTTCTGGCGAGATGCCATGAGATCCAGATCCAGTTTGCCCCAACTCTCCCGGATGAAAAGTGTGGCGACTTAGGAAATCCGCCTCCCAGTTCTCCACGCCTGGGATGTAAATCGCTGACAGGTGACAAGAGTGAGACTCTGCCCAGCGAATTATCTTCGAGACCTCCAACATCGCTAGGGAACTCCTGATGATTGATGTAAGCCACAGTCGTGATATTGTCCGACTGAAATCTGAGGCCAAGCTAGAAGAGCATTGAATATTGATCTTAATTCTAGAATGTTTATTGGAAGGAGTTTCTCCTCCTGAGTCCACGATCCCTGAGCCTTCAGGGAATTCCAGACTGCTCCCCAGCCTAGAAGGCTGGCATCCGTTGTTACAATCGTCCAATCTGGTCTGCGAAAGGTCATTCCTTTGGACAGATGAACCGGTGACAACCACCAGAGAAGAGAATCTCTGGTCTCCTGGTCCAGATTTAGCAAAGGGGACAGATCTGAGTAATCCCCGTTCCATTGACTGAGCATGCATAGTTGCAGCGGTCTGAGATGCAGGCGCGCAAATGGCACTATGTCCATTGCCGCGACCATTAAGCCGATTACCTCCATGCACTGAGCTACTGATGGGCTTGGAATGGAATGAAGGACACGGCAAGCATTGAGAATCTTTGATAACCTGGACTCCGTCAGGTAAATCTTCATCTCTACAGAATCTATAAGAGTCCCTAGAAAAGGAACCCTTGTGAGTGGTAACAGAGAACTCTTTTCCACGTTCACTTTCCACCCATGCGACCTCAGAAATGCTAGAACTATCTCTGTATGAGACTTTGCATTCTGAAAACTTGACGCTTGTATCAGAATGTTGTCTAGGTACGGAGCCACCGCTATGCCTCGTGGTCTTAGTACCGCCAGAAGTGAGCCCAGAACCTTCGTAAAAATTCTCGGGGCCGTGGCTAACCCAAAGGGAAGAGCTACAAACTGGTAATGCCTGTCTAGAAAGGCAAATATTAGGTACCGATAGTGATCTTTGTGAATCGGTATGTGAAGGTAAGCATCCTTTAAGTCCACTGTGGTCATATATTGACCCTCTTGGATCATGGGTAGGATGGTTCGAATGGTTTCCATCTTGAACGATGGTACCCTTAGGAATTTGTTTAAGATCTTTAAGTCCAAGATTGGTCTGAAAGTTCCCTCTTTTTTGGGAACCACAAATAGGTTTGAGTAAAATCCTTGTCCCTGTTCCGATCGCGGAACTGAGTGGATCACTCCCATAATTAAGAGGTCTTGTACACATTGTAGAAATGCCTCTCTCTTTATTAGGTTTGTTGATAACCTCGACAGATGGAACCTCCCTTGTGGAGGAGAGGTTTTGAAATCCAGAAGGTATCCCTGAGATATAATCTTCAACATCCAGGGATCCTGCACATCTCTTGCCCAAGCCTGGGCGAAGAGAGAAAGTCTGCCCCCCACTAAATCCGTCTCCGGATAGGGGGCCCTGTCTTCATGCTGTCTTAGGGGAGGGAGTAGGCTTTCTGGCCTGCTTGCCCTTGTTCCACGACTGGTTGCTTTTCCAACCCTGTCTGTAACGAGCAGTAGTTCCTTCCTGTTTTGGAGCGGAGGAAGTTGATGCTGCTCCTGCCTTGAAGTTACGAAAGGCACGAAAATTAGACTGTTTGGCCTTTGGTTTGGCCCTGTCCTGAGGAAGGGCGTGGCCCTTACCTCCCGTAATGTCAGCAATAATTTCCTTCAAGCCGTGCCCGAATAAGGTCTGCCCTTTGAAAGGAATGTTAAGTAGCTTAGATTTGGAAGTTACATCCTCTGACCAGGATTTAAGCCAGAGCGCTCTGCGCGCCTGTATGGCGAATCCGGAATTTTTAGCCGTAAGTTTGGTTAAATGTACTACGGCATCTGAAACAAACGCATTAGCTTGCTTAAGGGTTCTAACTTTTCTCAAAGCCTCATCCAATGGCTCTGTGCGAATCGCCTCTTCCAGAGACTCAAACCAGAATGCCGCTGCAGCCGTGACAGGCGCAATGCATGCAAGAGGCTGTAATATAAAACCTTGTTGATCAAAAATTTTCTTAAGGTAACCCTCTAATTTTTTATCCATTGGATCTGAGAAAGCACAGCTATCCTCCACCGGGATAGTGGTACGCTTGGCTAAAGTAGAAACTGCTCCCTCCACCTTAGGGACCGTCTGCCATAAGTCTCGTGTGGTGGCGTCTAAAGGGAACATTTTTCTAAATATCGGAGGAGGGGAAAAAGGCACACCGGGTCTATCCCACTCCTTACTAATAATTTCTGTAAGCCTCTTTGGTATAGGAAAAACGTCAGTACACACCGGTACTGCATAGTATCTATCCAACCTACATAATTTCTCTGGGATTGCCACCGTGTCGCAATCATTCAGAGCCGCTAACACCTCCCCTAGCAACACGCGGAGGTTCTCAAGCTTAAATTTAAAATTAGAAATTTCTGAATCCGGTCTCCCCGGATCAGAACCGTCACCGACAGAATGAAGCTCACCGTCCTCATGTTCTGCAAATTGTGACGCAGTATCAGACATGGCTCTCGTGTCATCAGCGCGCTCTGTCCTTAACCAAGAGCTATTGCGCTTGCCTCTTAATTCGGGCATATTGTATAATACTTCTTTCATAACATTAGCCATATCATGTAAAATGATTTGTAAGGGCCTTGATGTACTTGGCGCCTCAATCTTACGCATCTCCCGAGCGGGAGACGCAGGTACTGACACGTGAGGAGAGTTAGGCGGCATAACTTCCCCCTCGTTGTCTGGTGATAGTTTCTCCATCGGTACAGATTGACTTTTATTCAAAGCAATATCAATACAATTGGTACACATCGTTCTATTGGGCTCCACATTGGCTTTTGAACATGATGAACAAACAGTTTCCTCTGAATCAGACATGTTTAAACAGATTTAGCAATGAAACTAGCAAGCTTGGAAATCACTTTCAATAAGTTTATAAGCAATAAAAAAACGCTGCAGCGCTTCAAAAATACAGATATAATTAAAACAATTCTTAACAAGAAGTGTATTATTAGCAGAGGATTGCACCCATTAGCAAAAGGATGATTAACCCCTCAATACCCAAAACGGATAAAACGGATATCAATTAAGATTTAATCACAGTCAAACACATTGTCACAGATCCGCTGTGACTGATTACCTCCCTCAAAAATGAATTTTGCAGACCCCTGAGCTCTCTAGAGACGTCCTGGATCAAGGAGGAAGAAGCAGGAAGACTGTGCTAGAATTTTAACTGCGCAACAAGGCGCTTAAACAAGGTCCCTCCCACTCCTATTACAACAGTGGGAGCCCTAATGTAACGGTTTCCATGCAGAAAATATGTGTTAGCCATGTGGAAAAAATCATGCCCAAAGAGATTTATCACCAAAGTACCTCACAAAAACGAATAACATGCCAGTAAACGTTTTATTAAAAAACAACATTTTCCAATGTCATGCAAAGTTATCACTAAGCCTGCTACCAGTCGCTACCACTGCAGATAAGGCTTAAGTATTATTTCAGTTTTAACAGTATTTTCTCAGTCAAATTCTAGTCCCTAGAAAATAACTCGACTGTGCATACAATATCAGCCTGATACCAGTCGCCACTACTGCATTTAAGGCTGTACTTACATCATACGGTAACAGCAGTATTTTCTTAGTCAATTCCATTCCCAGAAAATATTGTACTGCACATACCTCATTTGCGGAGGACCCCGCATGCTATTCCCAGTTTCTGAAGTTACCCCACTCCTCAGAATGTCGAGAACAGCCAGTGGATCTTAGTTACGCCTGCTAAGATCATAGAAAAAAAACGCAGGCAGTTTCTTCTTCCAAATACTGCCTGAGATAGAAAAAAACAGCACACTCCGGTGCCATTTAAAATAACAAACTTTTGATTGAAGAATAGTTAAGTAAAAACTCCAGCTCCTCTCGCGACCTCCTTCGTTGTTGAGGGTTGCAAGAGAATGACTGGATATGACATGTGAGGGGAGGAGCTATATAGCAGCTCTGCTTGGGTGATCCTCTTGCAACTTCCTGTTGGGAAGGAGAATATATCCCATAAGTAATGGATGACCCGTGGACTGAACACACTTAACAAGAGAAAAGTTCCTTTCCCCCCAGTAACAGTTGAAATAATAGAATCCAACTGGGAACCAAACAATTTATTACCTTGGAAAGAAAGGGAAAGCAAAGTTGACTTAGACATATCAGCATTCCAAGTTTTAAGCCATAAAGCTCTTCTAGCTAGAATAGCTAAAGACATATACCTGACATCAACTCTAATGATATCAAAGATGGCATCACAAATAAAGTTATTAGCATGTTGAAGAAGCTTAACAATGCTATGAGTATTATGATCTGACACTTGTTGTGCCAAAGCCTCCAACCAAAAAGTGGAAGCTGCAGCAACATCAGCCAAAGAAATAGCAGGCCTAAGAAGATTACCTGAACATAAATAAGCTTTCCTTAGAAAGGATTCAATCTTCCTATCTAAAGGATCCTTAAAGGAAGTACTATCTGCCATAGGAATAGTAGTACACTTAGCAAGAGTAGAGATAGCCCCATCAACTTTAGGGATTTTGTCCCAAAACTCTAATCTGTCAGATGGCACAGGATACAATTTCTTAAACCTTTGAGAAGGAGTAAAAGAATTACCCAGATTATTCCATTCCCTAGAAATTACTTCAGAAATAGCATCAGGGACAGGAAAAACTTCCGGAATAACTATAGGAGGTTTAAAAACCGAATTTAAACGCTTAGTAGATTTAGTATCAAGAGGACTAGAATCCTCCATTTCTAATGCGATTAAAACTTCTTTAAGTAAAGAACAAATAAATTCCATTTTAAATAAATATGAAGATTTATCAGTGTCAATATCTGAGACAGAATCCTCTGAACCAGAAAAATCCTCATCAGAAACAGACAAATCAGAATGATGATGTTCATTTAAAAATTCATCTGAGAAATGAGAAGTTTTAAAAGACCTTTTACGCTTACTGGAAGGAGGAATAACAGACATAGCCTTCCTAATAGATTTAGAAACAAAATCTCTTATATTAACAGGAACATCCTGAGTATTAGATGTTGATGGAACAGCAACAGGTAATGGAATATTACTAATGGAAATTTTATCTGCATTAGCAAGTTTATCATGACATTCATCACAAACTACAGCCGGAGGAACAGTTACCACAAGCTTACAACAAATGCACTTAACTTTGGTAGTACCAGCATCAGGCAGCGTTTTTCCAGAAGTAGCTTCTGATCCAGGGTCAATCTGAGACATCTTGCAATATGTAAGAGAAAAAACAACATATAAAGCAAAATCTATCAAATTCCTTAAATGACAGTTTCAGGAATGGGAAAAAATGATTGATGAACAAGCCTCTAGTAACCAGAAGCAAAAGAAAAATGAGACTTAAATAATGAGAAAAAAAGGTGAAGACAAAAATGACGCCCACTTTTTTAGCGCCAAAAAAGCCGCCCACTTTATTGGCGCCAAAATGCTTTTGACGCCGAGAATGACGCCACATCCGGTGACGCCGATACTTTTGGCGCAAAACGTCAAAAAAATGATGCAATCACGAACAACTTCCGGCGACAAGTATGAAGCCGGAAATGACAAAGAAAGTTTTTCTTAAAGGTAATCAAAAACAGAATTTATGCTTACCTGATAAATTACTTTCTCCAACGGTGTGTCCGGTCCACGGCGTCATCCTTACTTGTGGGATATTCTCTTCCCCAACAGGAAATGGCAAAGAGTCCCAGCAAAGCTGTTAACATGATCCCTCCTAGGCTCCGCCCACCCCAGTCATTCGACCGACGGACAGGAGGAAATATATATAGGAGAAACCATATGATACCGTGGTGACTGTAGTTAGAGAAAATAATTAATCAGACCTGATTAAAAAACCAGGGCGGGCCGTGGACCGGACACACCGTTGGAGAAAGTAATTTATCAGGTAAGCATAAATTCTGTTTTCTCCAACATTGGTGTGTCCGGTCCACGGCGTCATCCTTACTTGTGGGAACCAATACCAAAGCTTTAGGACACGGATGAAGGGAGGGAGCAAATCAGGTCACCTAAATGGAAGGCACCACGGCTTGCAAAACCTTTCTCCCAAAAATAGCCTCCGAAGAAGCAAAAGTATCAAATTTGTAAAATTTGGCAAAAGTGTGCAGTGAAGACCAAGTCGCTGCCTTACATATCTGGTCAACAGAAGCCTCGTTCTTGAAAGCCCATGTGGAAGCCACAGCCCTAGTGGAGTGAGCTGTGATTCTTTCAGGAGGCTGCCGTCCGGCAGTCTCATAAGCCAATCGGATAATGCTTTTAAGCCAAAAGGAAAGAGAGGTAGAAATCGCTTTTTGACCTCTCCTTTTACCAGAATAAACAACAAACAAGGAAGATGTTTGTCTGAAATCTTTAGTAGCCTCTAAATAGAATTTTAGAGCACGGACTACGTCCAAATTGTGTAACAAACGTTCCTTCTTTGAAACTGGATTCGGACACAAAGAAGGTACAACTATCTCCTGGTTAATATTTTTGTTGGAAACAACTTTCGGAAGAAAACCAGGCTTAGTACGCAAAACCACCTTATCTGCATGGAACACCAGATAGGGCGGAGAACACTGCAGAGCAGATAACTCTGAAACTCTTCTAGCAGAAGAAATTGCAACCAAAAACAAAAAACTTTCCAAGATAATAACTTAATATCTACGGAATGTAAGGGTTCAAACGGAACCCCTTGAAGAACTGAAAGAACTAGATTTAGACTCCAGGGAGGAGTCAAAGGTCTGTAAACAGGCTTGATCCTAACCAGAGCCTGAACAAATGCTTGAACATCTGGCACAGCTGCCAGTCTTTTGTGAAGTAAAACAGATAAAGCAGAGATCTGTCCCTTCAGAGAACTTGCAGATAATCCTTTCTCCAAACCTTCTTGTAGAAAGGATAGAATCTTAGGAATTTTTATCTTGTTCCATGGGAATCCTTTAGATTCACACCAACAGATATATTTTTTCCATATTTTATGGTAAATTTTTCTAGTTACAGGCTTTCTAGCCTGAATCAGAGTATCTATTACAGAATCTGAAAACCCACGCTTTGATAAAATCAAGCATTCAATCTCCAAGCCGTCAGTTGGAGGGAAACCAGATTCGGATGTTCGAATGGACCCTGAACAAGAAGGTCCTGTCTCAAAGGTAGCTTCCATGGTGGAGCCGATGACATATTCACCAGGTCTGCATACCAAGTCCTGCGTGGCCACGCAGGAGCCATCAAGATCACCGAGGCCCTCTCCTGATTGATCCTGGCTACCAGCCTGGGGATGAGAGGAAACGGTGGGAATACATAAGCTAGGTTGAAGGTCCAAGGTGCTACTAGTGCATCTACTAGGGTCGCCTTGGGATCCCTGGATCTGGACCCGTAGCAAGGAACCTTGAAGTTCTGACGAGACGCCATCAGATCCATGTCTGGAATGCCCCATAATTGAGTTATTTGGGCAAAGATTTCCGGATGGAGTTCCCACTCCCCCGGATGGAATGTCTGACGACTCAGAAAATCCGCTTCCCAATTTTCCACTCCTGGGATGTGGATCGCAGAAAAGTGGCAGGAGTGATCCTCCGCCCATTGAATTATCTTGGTCACTTCTTTCATCACCAGGGAAGTCCTTGTTCCCCCCTGATGATTGATATATGCAACGGTCGTCATGTTGTCTGACTGAAACCTTATGAATTTGGCCTTTGCTAGTTGAGGCCAAGCTCTGAGAGCATTGAATATCGCTCTCAGTTCCAGAATGTTTATCGGGAGAAGAGACTCTTCCCGAGACCATAGACCCTGAGCTTTCAGGGATTCCCAGACCGCGCCCCAGCCCACTAGGCTGGCGTCGGTCGTGACAATGACCCACTATGGTCTGCGGAAGCTCATTCCCTGTGACAGATTGTCCAGGGTCAGCCACCAACGGAGTGAATCTCTGGTCTTTTGATCTACTTGAATCGTCGGAGACAAGTCTGTATAATCCCCATTCCACTGTCTGAGCATGCACAGTTGTAATGGTCTTAGATGAATTCGTGCAAAAGGAACTATGTCCATTGTTGCAACCATCAATCCTATTACTTCCATGCACTGCGCTATGGAAGGACGAGGAACAGAATGAAGTACTTGACAAGAGCTTAGAAGTTTTGATTTTCTGACCTCTGTCAGAAAAATCCTCATTTCTAAGGAATCTATTATTGTTCCCAAGAAGGGAACTCTTGTTGATGGGGACAGAGAACTTTTTTCTTTGTTCACCTTCCATCCGTGAGATCTGAGAAAGGCTAGGACGATGTCCGTATGAGCCTTTGCTTTTGACAGGGACGACGCTTGAATCAGGATGTCGTCCAAGTAAGGTACTACTGCAATGCCCCTTGGTCTTAGAACCGCTAGAAGAGACCCTAGTACCTTTATGAAAATCCTTGGAGCAGTGGCTAATCCAAATGGAAGTGCCACAAACTGGTAATGCTTGTCCAGAAAAGCGAACCTTAGGAACTGATGATGTTCCTTGTGGATAGGAATATGTAGGTACGCATCCTTTAAAGCCACGGTAGTCATAAATTGATTTTCCTGGATAGTAGGTAGGATCGTTCGAATAGTTTCCATTTTGAACGATGGTACCCTGAGAAATTTGTTTAGGATCTTTAGATCCAAAATTGGTCTGAATGTTCCCTCTTTTTTGGGAACTATGATAAAATCCCATTCCTTGTTCTCTTATTGGAACTGGATGTATCACTCCCATCTTTAACAGGTCTTCTACACAATGTAAGAATGCCTGTCTCTTTATTTGGTTTGAAGATAATTGAGACCTGTGGAACCTTCCCCACCAAAATTTCACCACAGTGTCTTAAAGCATTAAAAGTATTGCACACCAAATTTCAGAGCTTTAACCCTTAAATTAACGGAACCAGAGCCGTTTTTACATTTAACCCCTATACAGTCCCAGAATGAGGCTCTGTCTATAACTAGAAAGGCCCCCATCTGAAAAAGGTGTCCAACACAGTGCCTGCCGTTTTTCTAAACGTTCCCCAAGATTATAATACCAATAATTAGTTAGAATCTGCATAATATGCCTAGTAAAGCGATTGTTTTAGCCCAGAAAAATGTCTACCAGTTTTTAAGCCCTTTTTGAAGCCCTTTATTCTTTTATGTTTAACTAAGAAAATGGCTTACCGGTCCCCATGAGGGGAAATGACAGCCTTCCAGCATTACATGGTCTTGTTAGAAATATGGCTAGTTATACCTTAAGCAGAAAAGACTGCTAACTGTTTCCCCCAACTGAAGTTACTTCATCTCAACAGTCCTGTGTGGAAACAGCAATCGATTTTAGTTACTGTCTGCTAAAATCATCTTCCTCTTACAAACAGAAATCTTCATCCTTTTCTGTTTCAGAGTAAATAGTACATACCAGCACTATTTTAAAATAACAAACACTTGATAGAAGAATAAAACTACATTTAAACACCAAAAAACTCTTAACCATCTCCGTGGAGATGTTGCCTGTGCAACGGCAAAGAGAATGACTGAGGTGGGCAGAGCCTAGGAGGGATCATGTGACCAGCTTTGCTGGGACTCTTTGCCATTTCCTGTTGGGGAAGAGAATATCCCACAAGTAAGGATGACGCCGTGGACCGGACACACCAATGTTGGAGAAAAATTGATTATTCATATGCATTATCCCAAATAATGAAACTGTCTGTCTGAAATAAGGAATATTGATCATCCTGAATCAAGGCAAATAAATGTTTAAACACATATATTTAGAACTTTTACATAAAAGTGCCCAACCATAGCTGAGAGTGTCACAAAAAATAAGATTTACTTACCCCAGGACACTCATCTACATGTAGCAGAAAGCCAAACCAGTACTGAAACGAGAATCAGTAGAGGTAATGGTAAATAAGACTATATCGTCGATCTGAAAAGGGAGGTAAGAGATGAATCTCTACGACCGATAACAGAGAACCTATGAAAAAGATCCCGTAGAAGGATGCCATTGAATTCAAATAGGCAATACTCTCCTCACATCCCTCTGACATTCACTGCACACTGAGAGGAAAACCGGGCTCCAGCCTGCTGCGAAGCGCATATCAACTTAGAATCTAGCACAAACTTACTTCACCACCTCCATGGGAGGCAAAGTTTGTAAAACTGATTTGTGGGTGTGGTGAGGGGTGTATTTATAGGCATTTTGAGGTTTGGGAAACTTTGCCCCTCCTGGTAGGAATGTATATCCCATACGTCACTAGCTCATGGACTCTTGCTAATTACATGAAAGAAAAGACTGCGCAGTCTGATAAGGCTGTTATGTACCGAATAGCCATGAGCCCAAGCATCATTACACATAAGCAAATAACAAACATGATTAAAGTCCCCCCTGTTCAATAACCCCCCACAGGAGATATTAACCCTTGATTCCATTTTAAGATAAACGAGTCCCACTGGGACCCTGACTTCTTTCGTTAACATAACATTCACATATTGAAATAAAATTAAACAATCTTACCGGAAACCACGCTGTGGAACAGGAAAACGGCCCTTCAAATGTGACAGATCGTAGCATCGCTTCTGACATCGACTTGAGTGAATAGGCAGGCAACAAAACTAGTCAACGCTGATTGCCAAGGAGCTGCTAACATGAGTCGGAATGGTTTCACAGAGATGACACTCTACATCTCCGGACTCTAACTTTCTTCCATGCTCTCACTGAGAGGCTGACAGGATTACTTAAAACTCTAGTCCCATTTCGAAGGGTACTACAATCCATAAGAGACGATCTTTCAATCTTCTGACACTTCTCTGCCAACCTCCTGTGACGAAAGGCAAAGAATGACCGGGGATGAGGGAAGTGGGGGAGGTATTTAAGCCTTTGGCTGGGATGTTTTTGCCTCTTCCCATTGGCAAGGTTCTGAATTCCCAAATGTAAAAAATGCAGCTGTGGACTCTTCCCTTTAAAGAAGAAAAAGTTTAATTTTGACTATACTATTCCTTTAATAAAAGGTAAATCAGACACTGACCTTTTCCTTTAGGATGGCGGGGGGAAGGCAGCCAACAGATCTGTGATTGCAGACTTTATGTACTTCCCTCAGATAAGGAGGGGTGTCTAGTTGTTCCTGTAAAAGGACAGAAGGGACAATCCCTATAAAAGCCAAAGATGCAATAGGTTGGTCACTAAGCATACATTTTTGATGACAAGCATTACACAACTGAGCAGAAGGAAGAACCTCAACCTGTTTGCATAAAACACATAAAAATAATTGAAAAAATGCTCATCTGGAATTATTACCAAATCTGTATTAGGCCCAGCTTGCACAGAATCAGCATGATCCATAGTAAATACAGAAGTCAGAGAAGAGGAGAACCCACACCAACCACCCAGCAGCCCAAGACAGCAACCATAGCAGCCAGGCCATCTAAATTAACAAAAATGGCCTAGAAAAAATAAAAAACAATGACTAAAATAGTGTATATCCCTCTAAGCTCAAAGAATATGTGCTAATTAAACTAGCACTAATAAGCTGGCCAAGGGCATTCCTAATGGTTTCCAACATGAGATCCAGTCGTCCTCAAAAGCCTTTAACCTAGTACTGAGAATGTTATCAGTAGAAGGTTTTAAGCATGTCCTTGAGTAAAAGCCAAATAAGTGCAAAGTAAATTTCCTTAAAAAAAATAAATAAAAAAGGATAAAGATAAACTTAATGCATGATACTCCAAAAATGTCCCTTATGACAAAATCAGTACTGAAGAGAACTCCCAGGTCCTAACTAAGAAACCCTAAAATAAAAAAAACAATCTTGCACATCTTCATTCTTCACCTACCTCCAGAGGAGGCAAAGACAAGACTGATAAACATAGGTGGGAGGGTTTATATATACCTCTGAGTATAAAAATCTTTGCCTCCTCCTAGTGGCAGGAAAGGTAATACCCAGTAGTAATGGAATGTGGACGCTCATCACCTATATGAAATAAAGGACTCAGCCGCTGCATAACTATAAACATTAACCTCAGCAGGCTTAGAGCTAGTAGAAGGTAACTCCTGTATTGACCTTTTATGCTTGCTTAAACAGAGGCATGGCTGCCAACATTTCAGACACTATAGAGCGAATACAGTCCTCAACTGCAGGAGAAAAATCTGAAGAACTCTCCTGTAAGAGGAGCAGTAAAACCCTGTAGAACAGGGTTAGGTAACCTTGGCCCTCCAGATGTTTCAGAACTACATTTCCCATAATGCTCAACTGGACTTCAGAGTTCCTAAGCATTATGGTAATGTAGTTCTAAAACATCAGGTGTGCCAAGGTTCCCCATCCCTGCTTTAGAAGCAAGAGCAGCATTAGACTGGACAAAATGCATTAAATTAATATATTTATTGAAGGTAAAACCTCAGCCTGCTAAAAAACAAATTAAGCTTAACAGATAATTTCCTTTTAATCTGTATGAGGAGAGTCCACGCCTTCATTCCTTACTTGCGGGAAATACTGAACCTGGCTAACAGGAGGAGGCAAAGACACCCCACCCAAAGGCTTAAAAAACTCGCCCACTCCCCTTATACCCCAGTCATTCTGCCGAGTGAACAAGGAATAGTAAGAGAAATAGGGTATAAATGGTGCCAGAAGAACAAAAAAATTTTGGTCCGCCCAACGGAGAAAACGAGCGGGGGCTGTGGACTCTCCTCATATAGGTGGAAATGAAATTATCTGGTAAGCATAATTTATGTTTTACATCTTAATATGAGGAGAGTCCACAGCTTCATTCCTTACTAGTGGGAAACATATACCGAATTTCTAGAGGACACAATGAAAAACGGGAGGGTAAAAAGAGAAGCGAACCCTGTTCTGAGGGCACCACAGCCTGCAAAACCTTTGTCCCAAAAGATGCTTCAGCCGAAGCAAAAACGTCAAACTTGTAAAATTTTGAAAAGGTATGTAAGCAGGACCAGGTAGCCGCCTTATAAATCTGCTTCATAGATGCCTCATTCTTGAAGGCCCAAGGAGGAAGCCACTGCTCTAGTAGAATGAGCCTTTATCCTCTGAAGAGGCTTATATCCCGCTGTTTCATAAGCTTAGCAAATAATGCTCCTCAACCAAAAAGACAAGTAAGTGGACGAGGCTTTCTGCCCCTTACGCTTCCCGAAATAAACAAAGAAGAAGTCTGTCTAAACTCCTTAGTGGCTTAAAGATAGAACTTCAAAGCCCAAACCACATCCAAATTATGAAGTAACCGTTTCTTCGAAAAAGAAGAAGGGCTAGGACACAAGGAAGGAACAACAATCTCCTGATTGATGTTGTGATCAGAAACAACCTTAGGAAGAAAACCTAACCCAGTACGAAGAACAGCCTTATTAGCATGGAATACTAGGTAAGGGGCTCACATTGAAAGGCAGCCATCTCAGATACTCTGCGTGCCGAGGCAATATCCAGTAAAAAAAGATAACCTTCCAAGATAATTTAATGGCAAGGTCGCTCATAGGCTCAAACAGAGCCCTCTGCAAAACCTTAAGAACAAGATTTAAACTCCAAGGAGGAGCACTAGGTCAAAACACAGGTCTGATTCTAGAGAGAGCCTGAACGACAGGAAGCTCAGCGAGCCTCTTGTACAGCAAAACAGATAGGGCCGAAATCTGCCCCTTAAAATAGCTAGATGAAAGGTCCTTCTCCAGACCATCCTGTAGAAAAGAAAGAATCCTGGAAACCCTGACCTTATGCCAGGGAAATCCACGCTCTTCTAACCAGAATAAGTAGAACCTCCACACCTTACGATAGATGTGACGAGTAACCGGCTTACAGGCTTGAATGAGAGTATCAATAACTCTCTCAGAAAAACCTCTCTTGGCTAGGACTAGGCAATCAACCTCCACGCAGTCAGCCTTAGAGAATCTAGATTTTGATGAACAAAAGGACTTTGATCCAGCAGATCCCTGCGACAAGGTAACCTCCATGGAGGAAAAGATAACATCCCCACTAGATCCACGAACCACATCCTTAGCGGCCATGATGGAGCAATCAGTATCACTGATGCCTGCTCCTGTTTGATGCGGGCCACTACATGAGGAAGAAATGGTAATGGCGGGAAAAGGTAGATTAGACCGAACCTCTAAGGCACTGCTAATGCATCTATTAGCTCTGCCTGAGTATCTGGGTAGTTTGGTATTGAGACGAGACGCCATGAGATCCATCTCCGGCGTCCCCCTCCTGTTGCATATCTCGGCAAACACTTCGGGATGGAGAGACCATTCACCTGGATAAAAGCATGGTCTGCTAAGAAAATCCGCTTCCTAGTTGTGCACACCCGGAATGTGGATCACCGACAGTGAACAGCTGTGGGCCTCCGCCTGCTCCAGAATCCGAGTTACTTCCCTCATTGCTAGGGAGTTCTCGTTACCCCGTGTTGGTTGATGTAAGCCACCGAGGTTATGTTGTCCAATTGGAATCTGATAAACTGAGACAAACCCAGAAGGGGCCAAGCCTTCAGAGCATTGAAGATCGCTCGAAGTTCCAAGATGTTGATCGAAAGGAGAGATTCCTCTCGAATCCACAGGCCCTGTGCCTTCCACACAACCCAAACAGCTCCCCATCCTGAGAGACTCGCGTCCGTAGTCACAATCTCCCAGGAAAGTCTAAAGGACGACGTCCCTTGGGACAGGTGATCTGGACAAAGCCACAAGAAGAGCGATTCTCTCGACTGGCTGTCCAGAGAAATCTGTTGAGACAGATCTGAATGATTGCCGTTCCACTGTCTCAGCATGTACATCAGAAGAGGTCTGAGATGGAATATGGCAAAAGGGATGATGTCCATGCAGGACACCATGAGTCCAATTACCTCCATACACTGGCCTGAAGTAAGTCTGGAGGGCAAGACAATTGGAAGTTAGCTTGTAACATCTCTGGCCTGTAAGAAATATCCTCATAGATATGGAATCTATTATCGTATCATGGAACTCCACCCTGGTACTGGGAATAAGAGAACTCTTTTCTAAGTTTATCTTCCATCGATGAGATCGAAGAGGAGAAAGAAGAGCTTTTGAATGTTCCTCTGACAAACGACAGGACGATGTTTGAACCAAAATATCGTCTAAGTACAGCGCCATTGCAATCCCTCTGGATCTGGCCACTGCCAACAGAGCCCCTAGAACCTTCGTAAAAACTCTTGGAGCAGTAGCTAGACCAAACAGAAGTGCAATGAACTGAAAGTGCTGGTCCAGGAACGCAAATCTTAGGAACTTGAAGTGTTTCTTGTGTATAGGGACGTAAAGGTAGGCATCCTTAAGGTCTATTGTGGTCATAAATTGTCCTTCCTGGACTGAAGGAAGAATGGACCTTATTGTCCATCTTGAATGAGGGGACAGACAGGAATTTGTTTAAACACTTTAGGTCCAGAATTGGATGAAAAAGAACCCTCCTTCTTTGGGACCACAAACAGGTTTGAGTAGCATACCGGTACAATGAACACCAGGGCGGAGAGATCCCTCACACACCCTAGAAAAGCATCTCATTTCAGGCCTTGAAGACAGATTTGATAAGAGGATGACCTCCAGTACCACAGGTCTTTGCAGAGGGCTGCTGACATTGAGACTTGTCGGAACAAAAGGAACAAAAATTAGGCCCTTGTCCCTTAGGCTTGTTCTTATACTGTGGTAAAAAGGCACCTTTGCCTCCAGTAACCGTGGATATAATAGAATCCAGGCCTGGACCAAAAAGAATATTAACCTTGAATGGGAGGGAAAGAAGTCTAGAGTTCGAAGTCCTGTCCACAGACCAAGATTTCAGCCAGAGTGCCCTACGGGCTAGCACAGAAAAACCTGAAGCCTTTGGGTTCAGGCTAAATAATCTGCATATTTGCATCACAAATAAAGAATTAGCTACCCTTAAGGCCCTAATTCTTTCCAAGATCGTGTCGAGGGGACCCTTCACCTCAATCAACTCAGATAAGGAGTTGCATCAGCAGGTAGCCGCTCCAGCAACCGCAGCAACAGCCGTTGCTGATTGAAACAAATATACCGTATGCTGAAAAATTATTCTTAATAGAGTTTCCAGCTCCAAAACCATGCATCTAAAAAGAGTGACAGTCTGCCCCCTACCAGATCCAAAGCCGGATCGGGGGCCTCCCCTACCAGATCCAAAGCCGGATCGGGGGCCTCCCCTTCATGCCGACTGACTCTGCAGGCTTCTTATTCTGCTTTATTAAAGGACTGAGGAGGTTTCCAAGTTTCCTTGAACTGCTCCAGCTTTCTTATCCATGGGCTCTTTAAATGATGAACTATCCTCAAGTGGGATAGTAGTGCGTTTAGCAAGCGTGGAGAAAGCACCGTCTACCTTAGGGACGGAACCCCATAACTCCAACTGAGAGTCCGGAACCGGGAAACATTTCTTAAAGTAGGAAGGGGAAAAAGAAGAACGGAGTCTTTCCCATACATTGTTAATGTTTGCCATCTTTACGGGAACCGGGAAAGTCTGTGGTACAACCCTGTCCTCGTAAGCCTTATCTAATTTAGGTAATGCAAGGTTCCACAGGTAATTTAGGATCTGGAACCTCTAAAGTAGCTAACACCTATAGCAGAAAGCGTAAGTGTTCAATCCTAAATCTAAAGTCTGGTTCCTCCGCAGCTGGAGGCAGCAGATTCCGACCCAGAAAGAGCATCCTCTAAAGTATCAGAGGCATCTTCATCATCGGATAATCTTGTATCAGATAAATCCAATAAGCTAGTATATGACCCGTGGGAAGGATAGCAATATTTAACCTTTCGCTTAGCAGTGCAAGGTAAAGCACTGAAGGCCGCAGACACTGCCATCTGTAACTGTTCAGTAAAGTCTGGCGGTAAAAGGGCCCCTCCAGATGGAGGAAAAGGAGTGCTACGGGAAGCTGCATGTGTATTAGGAGTTGAATGTAGGGCGCCCACCTTACGGGACAGAAACTCCTCAGAGGTAGAAGGCTCAGTAGTACTAAACATATTAGCTTTCTTTGATAAGATTACTTTATCAAGGCATGTGGAACATAACTGAGCAGGCAGGTATAACGTGGCCTCCTCACAATATAAACAGGAATTAGCTTTAGGTAAAGAGAGAGTACCCTCTAACTTATCAGAGTCCTCCATAGCTTGCGCTTATAAAAAGGACTAAAGACAAAAGATAAATGGCACCTTTATACCTCCTATGACCCAGGCCCAAGAGAGAAACCACTTCGTTTACAGATGACGCACGGTCAGGAAGAAGAGAATCACTGTGACCACACCCAGTCACATAGTGCGCCATGCAGGACCTCCACCGCACCACTAAAAGCACGCCAAGCCTAACTGGCTGCGCAGAGCTCCAAAGTGAAAGTATAACCTGTACGTTCCAACATCTGCCTGAGCTACATCTCACACATGTCACAGCATAAACACGATATTAAAAATATGTGATTAATCTCTCCTGTTCAATAATCCCCTTCCGGGGACATTAACCCTCGATTCCATTAAGATAAAATGAGTCACACTCTGACCCCGTCTTCTTGCGTTAGCATATGTGTAAAAAAAAAAATGAAACTATCTTACCGTAATCTATTCTGAATGTGTGTAGTGTAGGTGGCGCTAAAAATATACTAAGTATACCTAGCAGTGGGTTAATAAACCAACGATACTATGTTATCTTGGGACAGTATTATATATAAATCTTCTTATCAACTCTCCTATAAAATTTCTGAGTCAATAATTGGAGGTAACTCGGGCCTGGATTGGAAATATGTACAATTTTTTATTCTCAAGTCAATAATAATATAAAAAAGGTAAAAACACACAATATAAATAATCAAAACAATCTCTCATACAAATGGCCCAACACTCTTCATTCACAACCGCTTCTGCATAAAATTGTTATTACAAAGGATGTAGGCGATTCCAGATCAATACATTGCTAAAAATGAAAAATATTCCTAAAATGATAATAAACCCTCAAAGTGGATGGTTAAAAAGAAACGATATTAAACCCTCAAAGTGAATGGTTAAAAAGAAACACTTCTAAGATTAATATGCAGATATAAAAAGGTATAAGTATGACTATCTGGCTTGGGGTCTGTTCCCAATCAAAGTCTCTGTGTAAAGGGGACTTTCTTCTATTGCCGTAACACACCGGCGTTTAATTGCCTGTTTCCACTCGGCTCACAACCCGTGGTTTAGAATAGTCCTTGTATTTTTGCCTTGTTACAGATGATAAACCTGCTTGAAATCTCGTGAGGAGGTGGAGTTCCCCAGGTAAAATATGCAGTCTTATGTAAATAGGGGCAGAACCCCACTCGGAACAACAAGCTTTTGAAGTATTCGAATAATAACACCGGAGTCTGTATTAAATGAACGAATCCCACAGACAATCTTAATCCGGTTAGATGGTATGGATCACACTTTAGCGGGGAGATTACTGACACATATATACTCTCACCTGCTGGTCTTTGTCTGGGTGCATAAGCTCTTACAGCGATATCGAAAGTCTGGTTAAGTTGTGGACCTTCTTGTCCCTGTGGGTAACTTTCTTCACTTGCGCAAGCCTTATCTGAGTTACCTTTTCACCGCAGCCTCTCCGTGACACTCTGCTCTTTAAGTACTTCGTACGCAGAGCGGGTTACTGCTGAATATCCTCTTTATCTTTCACCTTTCTACGCGTTTCACCCCTAAGGTGTGGGGCTTTTTCAAGATGCAGTTTGAGAGTAAAAGTGTGCCTTTTATTTCCCCAAGTTGTCTTTGATTTGCTGATAACTTTTCACTTCCTCTGATCACTCTGGAAGTCAAATCTTCCTCAAAAGGTGGGATCCTCATGTCTGTACAGGTAAGTAATTCTTTTATCGTTTTTTTACTTGTCACCCCATTTTGCTCAGACAAGTCATATACCTTTGATCTCTATAAAGATATTTAAACACCTTACATTTTCATAAGAAAAAAACCAATCAATCTCAATATTTAAACCTAAAACTGAGTTTATAATGGATTCAATAGAAATTAATAAAAATTATGAAAAATTATACATAATTCCCTTTGGGGATCGAACCTTGGATCCCTGGATCTTAAGTCTAGAGTGTTACCTCCAAGCTATTGGCGCAGTTATATTAAACCATCGTTTTTATATACTTTTCTTATAAGAACCTATAGTTTTTGAGCCTAATTCATAATAAGAGCTTTAATCGCAATAAAAACCTAGCTGTCCCCAAAAATGCACTTCTATCAGAAGGTACTATTTACATTTTGGGCTCTGGCTTAACCCGAATAAATATTCCTAATAGAAATATTTTATATATATAAAAAATAATAATAAAAATCATAATAATAAAAATCCATAATTTTTTCTTTTTTCCTTTGGGGAATTGAACTCTGGTAACTTAGAGTGGAGGACTATGGACCTAACCACTAAGCTATAGGTCCACCCTATAGTTAGACAGCAATAAGGAATATAAATAGATCTAATGAAATTCTTCCTATATTCTCAGTTGGATTGTAGATTAATATAATATGGATTAGGGTCCTCTGAATGGCAAATCTGTATTAATCTATGCGACTTAGTATGCTATCTCTAGGTCACTTTATTTGATAAAGAAACCATAGTTGGTGACATTTTCAATATTGGGAACAAAATAATGTATTCTATAATTTGTTAATGTATTACTCTGATCATGATAAAAATGGAATAATATCAAGTTCAGAGTTTAAACCATGTGGGTGTAGTGTGTTGAAATTGTAAATCATTTCCGCCTCCTTTTTCAGGAGTGCAGTTTCCAAATTTCCCCCTCTCCAATTTCCTTTTATTTTACATAGGCCCCAGAACTTAAGTTCCTTGGTACTGTTTCTATGTACCTCTCTAAAGTGCTGGTATAAATGCGTCTCCAGCATGCCTTTTTCAATGTGCCAGAGGTGCTCCCGGATTCTATCCCTCAACATTCGTGATGTTTCTCCGATATATATCAGGCCACACGAGCACTGTAACATATATATCACACCCCTACTATTACATCTTAGGACATCTTTAATTTTATATTGAATATTTAATCCTGGAATACTGATGTATTTCTTTTTTGTGCTATGCTTGCATGATTTACATGAGATACACGGATAGAATCCGTTTAATTCTTTACCACATAGATCTCTATCTTTCCCTTTATGGCACATTTTTCCTTTTTTGAATTCGCTTGGGGCCAACATAGATTTAAGGTTTTTTGTTTTTTTAAAAACCATTCTAGGGAAAGGAGGTAATTTATCTCCCACTATAGGGTCGCTTTTGACAATGTGCCAATGTTTCCTCAGTAATTTCCTTATCTTATTATGATCATCATTAAATTCGGTTATGAATGGTACATCATATTCATCTCTAATTGAGTTAGTTTTGGTTTTATAACTTAGTAATGTGTCCCTATTGGTTTCCCTAGCTCTTATAACTGCATTATTTATAATTTCCTCTTTGTAACCCCTTTCAACAAATTTACCTTCTAGTAGTTTGATTTGTTCTTCAAAATCACCCATTTCAGTGCAATTTTTCCTGATTCTCAGGCACTGTCCTACCGGAATATTATTTTTCCATTTAGAAAAGTGGCAGCTAGATGCATGGATGTAGTTATTAGAATCAGTGGGTTTGAAATGGGTCTTAGTTATTAATTTATTATTTTCCACTCTAATGTCCAGATCTAAAAATGTTATGGTTTCTTTGCTTATTTGATAAGTAAAAGATAGTCCTTTGTCATTATTATTCATTATTCCGAACATCTTAATCAAATCTCCCCGCTAAAGTGTGATCCATACCATCTAACCGGATTAAGATTGTCTGTGGGATTCGTTCATTTAATACAGACTCCGGTGTTATTATTCGAATACTTCAAAAGCTTGTTGTTCCGAGTGGGGTTCTGCCCCTATTTACATAAGACTGCATATTTTACCTGGGGAACTCCACCTCCTCACGAGATTTCAAGCAGGTTTATCATCTGTAACAAGGCAAAAATACAAGGACTATTCTAAACCACGGGTTGTGAGCCGAGTGGAAACAGGCAATTAAACGCCGGTGTGTTACGGCAATAGAAGAAAGTCCCCTTTACACAGAGACTTTGATTGGGAACAGACCCCAAGCCAGATAGTCATACTTATACCTTTTTATATCTGCATATTAATCTTAGAAGTGTTTCTTTTTAACCATTCACTTTGAGGGTTTAATATCGTTTCTTTTTAACATCCACTTTGAGGGTTTATTATCATTTTAGGAATATTTTTCATTTTTAGCAATGTATTGATCTGGAATCGCCTACATCCTTTGTAATAACAATTTTATGCAGAAGCGGTTGTGAATGAAGAGTGTTGGGCCATTTGTATGAGAGATTGTTTTGATTATTTATATTGTGTGTTTTTACCTTTTTTATATTATTATTGACTTGAGAATAAAAAATTGTACATATTTCCAATCCAGGCCCGAGTTACCTCCAATTATTGACTCAGAAATTTTATAGGAGAGTTGATAAGAAGATTTATATATAATACTGTCCCAAGATAACATAGTATCGTTGGTTTATTAACCCACTGCTAGGTATACTTAGTATATTTTTAGCGCCACCTACACTACACACATTCAGAATCTTTCAATTTATAACTACCTAGGAAGGAGGTAGTACCAGAGGTTGGCAAAGTGGGTTGAGTCTAGCGCTCCTCTCAACTACTTTTTATTACCGTAATCTATGCCGTGGAACAGAAACACAGCCTCTCAAGTTTGACAGTCTTGTAGCATCGCTCCTGACAGGGACTTGAGTGATAGAAGCAGGCAGTGAAATAAATCAACACTGATTTCTTCGAGTCTAGATGGGTTCGCAGAAAGACTATCCCTGCATCACCATAGCTAAGAGTACTACCCTCCATAAGAGACTACTCCAAATCTTCAGACACTTCTCTGCCAACCTCCTATGACGAAAGGTAAAGAATGACTGGGGGATGAGGGAAGTGGGGGAGGTATTTAAGCCTTTGGCTAGTGGCCAGGTTCAGTATTTCCCAAAAGTAAGGAATGCATCTGTGGACTCTCCCTGTATTAAGAAGGAAAATACTGAGCCACCAAGATTCTCTATTGTCACAGTGCCTGATACTGCCCTTAGAGAGTTCTGACCATGTACAGGACAAAGTCCCAATTTTAGTGCAGTTCTGCTTCTGTGCCAGTATTCAGTGTCTTAATAATTGCGGAAGACAAAAAAAATGGCACTTACCTGCACTTCTAGCTGTCCGGCAGGACGACAGCTAACCCGAGACCAAGCTCACAGAGACCTGTTGAAAGAAGAAAGGACAGAGTAAGCCTACTCTGGCTTTCTATACAGGGGCAGCAAAATGCTAGGAAACACATTGAGGCCCACCCCACAAGTTCCTAACTGCTTAAAAGCCACCACTGCCCTACTAAAGAGACTAACATGGAGTACGGCTAGACCCACTCTTGAGAGGAAAGATCAGAGCAAACTTACTCTGGCTTTCAAAATAATAAAACCTTGATTGAAGTGAAATAATCAGACACCAAAACTTCACCTCCTCCTTGCACCAAAGGCAAAGAGAATGACTGGGGGAGTAATACTTGCCAACTGGCCAGGAGTGATATTCCCAATAGTAATTTATGATGCCGTGGACTCACCATATCTTAAGACATAAGCAGTATGAAGCACACAAATCGATAACTCCGAAGGGAAGAAAAAGGCAAAATGTAGAAACTTAAATTATGCTTACCTGATAATTTTCTTTTCTTCTGACAGGGAGAGTCTACAGCTGCATTCATTACTTTTGGGAATTCAGAACCTGGCCACCAGGAGGAAACAAAGACACCCCAGCCAAAGGCTTAAATACCTACCTCTCCCCCCCCCCAAGACATGGACTTGAATGAAGAAAGCAGGCAGCGAAACTAGTCAACGCTGATTGCTAAGGAGTTGTTAACATGAGTCGGGATGGTTACGCAAAAAGATTCTCCCTGCATCTCCAGACTCTAACCTTCCTCCATGCTCTCACTGACAGGATTACTTAAAACTCCAGCCCCATTTCGAAAAATACTACAATCCATAAGAGACTATCTTTAATCTTCCGACACTTCTCTGTCAACCTCCTGTGACGAAAGGCAAAGACTGACTGGGGGATGAGGGAAGTGGGGGAGGTATTTAAGCCTTTGGCTGGGGTGTCTTTGCCTCCTCCTGGTGGTCAGGTTCTGAATTCTCATAAGTAATGAATGCAGCTGTGGACTCTCCCCTTTTAAGGAAGAAAACGATCCTCAAGAGGAAAACGGTAACAATAATCATAAGGTACTGTCAAATAATTGTTCAAATAACTGTGAAAAACAGTAAAGACTTGAAAAGCAAATAACCTCACACAAAGAGTTAAATAAAATGTATATCCCAAATTTTAAACTATGCTTTGCTTGTCAGAGTACTTTATCACTGTCATGCATGATACGCTCATGTGGAGTAGTTGATACCTGGATCAGCTACCCAGCGGTTATGGTATTGTGGTCTCAGCATTGCCAAAGTTACTCTAAACTGTTCTTTTTTGTGTAACATCTGTGTTCAGGAATGCTGTGGTCTCAAGACCCCCCTCCCTTCCTCTTGCATGGTACTTCTTGACACTGAAGTAAGGCTAGCTATGAATGGTTGAATGATCGTAAATTATAACAAGGGTTTGGGCCTTGACAAGACCGAGGGAACACTGGGTAATAACTTATTACAGAGAAAGCAGTCAGTACTAACCTGGGAAACAAAGCATCCAACATCTAAAGGACTTCTCCACATATCTACAGGAACTTGGTAATCAGCTTAGATATTATGTTATTCTATGTACCGTTTTATTTTAAATAATAGTATCTTTGCACATAGATGTTATTTTGAATGTTTTTTATAATTTGGCACTGTGTAACCTGTATTGGTATTTTTGTTATTTAACATATAAAAAATCTAATTCTGTCTTTGGGGTCTAAGATCTGAATTCACACTCTAAAGAGACAAGGTTAAAAGACACGTTACCCAATTGTTAATTGTGTGATTTATTGCGTTTCCAAAACACCCCTTTTTTCAAAGTTCTTGGTGGTAGCAAGTAGTAACTGGAGTGGTGTGGACATGATTTGGGGGTTAATTTGGTGTCCCTTTGGTCCTTTGTAGAGTTAAATGTTTAGTGAACCAGGAGCTGCTTGCTATTAACCCCTTCATGCCCACACCTTCCCCATTGTGACGGTTTAATGGAAAGGCTTAATTGTCTCAGTCACCTCCACCGGTCTTGAGAGCTTTCCCCACACGCCAAGTAGATTACAACAACATAGGAAAATGAAAATATCACAGAAAAGGCATGCTAAAAAAACATACCTTTATGTAAGAACTTACCTGATAAATTAATTTCTTTTATATTGGCAAGAGTCCATTAACTAGTGACGTATGGGATATACAATCCTACCAGGAGGGGCAAAGTTTCCCAAACCTCAAAATGCCTATAAATACACAACTCACCACACTCACAATTCAGTTTAACGAATAGCAAATAACAAAGTGCGTAAAACAGTCTTATCCTGATGAAAAATCAGAAAAGGAGACTCACAAGAGAGCAGACAATTCAGAGACTCTTCTAGCTGAGGAGATGGCCAAAAGAAACAACACTTTCCAAGAAAGTAGTTTATTATCCAAAGAATGCATAGGCTCAAAAGGAGGAGCCTGCAAAGACTTCAAAACCAAATTAAGACTCCAAGGAGGAGAGATTGATTTAATAACAGGCTTGAAACGAACCAAAGCCTGAACAAAACAGTGAATATCAGGAAGCTTAGCAATCTTTCTATGAAAAAAAACAGAAAGAGCAGATATTTGTTCCTTAAAAGTACTTGCATTCTAAAAGAATGCCAAGAGATTTTATGAGAAGAACACCATAAAAACATAATTTATGCTTACCTGATAAATTTATTTCTCTTGTGATATATCGAGTCTACGGATTCATCCTTACTTGTGGGATATTCTCCTTCCCTACAGGAAGTGGCAGAGAGAGCACCCACAGCAGAGCTGTCTATATAGCTCCTCCCTTAGCTCCACCCCCCAGTCATTCGACCGAAGGCTAGGAAGAAAAAGGAGAAACTATAGGGTGCAGTGGTGACTGAAAGTTTAAAAATAAAAATATATATGCCTGTCTTAATAAACAGGGCGAGCCGTGGACTCGATACATCACAAGAGAAATACATTTATCAGGTAAGCATAAATTATGTTTTCTCTTGTAAGATGTATCGAGTCCACAGATTCATCCTTACTTGTGGGATACCAATACCAAAGCTTTAGGACACGGATGAAGGGAGGCACAAGACAGGGACCTTAAACGGAAGGCACCACTGCTTGTAGAACCCAAAAATAGCCTCCGAAGGAGCAAAAGTATCGAATTTGGAAAATTTGGAAAAATTATGAAGCGAAGACCAAGTCGCAGCCTTACAAATCTGTTCAACAGAAGCCTCATTTTTAAAAGCCCATGTGGAAGCCACAGCTCTAGTAGAATGAGCAGAAATTCTTTCAGGAGGCTGCTGTCCAGCAGTCTCATAGGCCAAACGAATGATGCTTTTCAGCCAAAAGGAAAGAGAGGTAGCCGTAGCCTTTTGACCTCTCCGCTTACCAGAATAAACAACAAACAATGAAGATGTTTGACGGAAATCTTTGGTTGCTTGTAAGTAGGACTTTAAAGCACGAACCACATCAAGATTGTGCAACAGACGTTCCTTCTTTGATGAAGGATTAGGACACAGTGAAGGAACAACAATCTCTTGATTGATATTCTTATTAGAAACAACCCTAGGAAGAAACCCACGTTTGGTACGCAAAACCACCTTATCTGCATGGAAAATAAGATAAGGGGAATCACACTGTAAAGCAGATAGCTCAGAAACTCTTCGAGCCGAAGAGATAGCAACTAAAAAACATAATTTATGTAAGAACTTACCTGATAAATTCATTTCTTTCATATTAGCAAGAGTCCATGAGCTAGTGACGTATGGGATATACATTCCTACCAGGAGGGGCAAAGTTTCCCAAACCTCAAAATGCCTATAAATACACCCCTCACCACACCCACAATTCAGTTTAACAAATAGCCAAGAAGTGGGGTGATAAAAAAGTGCGAAAGCATATAAAATAAGGAATTGGAATAATTGTGCTTTATACAAAAATCATAACCACCACAAAAAAGGGTGGGCCTCATGGACTCTTGCTAATATGAAAGAAATTAATTTATCAGGTAAGTTCTTACATAAATTATGTTTTCTTTCATGTAATTAGCAAGAGTCCATGAGCTAGTGACGTATGGGATAATGATTACCCAAGATGTGGATCTTTCCACGCAAGAGTCACTAGAGAGGGAGGGATAAAATAAAGACAGCCAATTCCTGCTGAAAATAATCCACACCCAAAATAAAGTTTAATGAAAAACATAAGCAGAAGATTCAAACTGAAACCGCTGCCTGAAGTACTTTTCTACCAAAAACTGCTTCAGAAGAAGAAAATACATCAAAATGGTAGAATTTAGTAAAAGTATGCAAAGAGGACCAAGTTGCTGCTTTGCAAATCTGATCAATCGAAGCTTCATTCCTAAACGCCCAGGAAGTAGAAACTGACCTAGTAGAATGAGCTGTAATCCTTTGAGGCGGAGTTTTACCCGACTCAACATAGGCAAGATGAATTAAAGATTTCAACCAAGATGCCAAAGAAATGGCAGAAGCTTTCTGGCCTTTTCTAGAACCGGAAAAGATAACAAATAAACTAGAAGTCTTTCGGAAAGACTTAGTAGCTTCAACATAATATTTCAAAGCTCTAACAACATCCAAAGAATGTAACGATTTCTCCTTAGAATTCTTAGGATTAGGACATAATGAAGGAACCACAATTTCTCTACTAATGTTGTTGGAATTCACAACTTTAGGTAAAAATTCAAAAGAAGTTCGCAACACTGCCTTATCCTGATGAAAAATCAGAAAAGGAGACTCACAAGAAAGAGCAGATAATTCAGAAACTCTTCTGGCTGAAGAGATTGCCAAAAGGAACAAAACTTTCCAAGAAAGTAATTTAATGTCCAATGAATGCATAGGTTCAAACGGAGGAGCTTGAAGAGCCCCTAGAACCAAATTCAAACTCCAAGGAGGAGAAATTGACTTAATGACAGGTTTTATACGAACCAAAACTTGTACAAAACAATGAATATCAGGAAGATTAGCAATCTTTCTGTGAAAAAGAACAGAAAGAGCAGAGATTTGTCCTTTCAAGGAACTTGCGGATAAACCTTTATCTAAACCTGATGGAAAAAAGGACCTTGCGACAGAAGGTCTGGTCGTAGCGGAAGAGTCCACGGATGGCAAGAGGCCATCCGGACAAGATCCGCATACCAAAACCTGTGAGGCCATGCCGGAGCTACCAGCAGAACAAACGAGCATTCCTTCAGAATCTTGGAGATTACTCTTGGAAGAAGAACTAGAGGCGGAAAGATATAAGCAGGATGATACTTCCAAGGAAGTGATAATGCATCCACTGCTTCCGCCTGAGGATCCCGGGAAATGGACAGATACCTGGGAAGTTTCTTGTTTAGATGAGACGCCATCAGATCTATTTCTGGAAGCTCCCATATTTGAACAATCTGAAGAAATACCTCTGGGTGAAGAGACCATTCGCCCGGATGCAACGTTTGGCGACTGAGATAATCCGCTTCCCAATTGTCTATACCTGGGATATGAACCGCAGAGATTAGACAGGAGCTGGATTCCGCCCAAACCAGAATTCGAGATACTTCTTTCATAGCCAGAGGACTGTGAGTCCCTCCTTGATGATTGATGTATGCCACAGTTGTGACATTGTCTGTCTGAAAACAAATGAACGATTCTCTCTTCAGAAGAGGCCAAGACTGAAGAGCTCTGAAAATTGCACGGAGTTCCAAAATATTGATCGGTAATCTCACCTCCTGAGATTCCCAAACTCCTTGTGCCGTCAGAGATCCCCACACAGCTCCCCAACCTGTGAGACTTGCATCTGTTGAAATTACAGTCCAGGTCGGAAGCACAAAAGAAGCCCCCTGAATTAAACGATGGTGATCAGTCCACCACGTTAGAGAGTGTCGTACAATCGGTTTTAAAGATATTAATTGAGATATCTTTGTGTAATCCCTGCACCATTGATTCAGCATACAGAGCTGAAGAGGTCGCATGTGAAAACGAGCAAAGGGGATCGCGTCCGATGCAGCAGTCATAAGACCTAGAATTTCCATGCATAAGGCTACCGAAGGGAATGATTGTGACTGAAGGTTTCGACAAGCTGAAATCAATTTTAGACGTCTCTTGTCTGTTAAAGACAGAGTCATGGACACTGAATCTATCTGGAAACCCAGAAAAGTTACCCTTGTCTGAGGAATCAATGAACTTTTTGGTAAATTGATCCTCCAACCATGATCTTGAAGAAACAACACAAGTCGATTCGTATGAGATTGTGCTAAATGTAAAGACTGAGCAAGTACCAAGATATCGTCCAAATAAGGAAATACCACAATACCCTGTTCTCTGATTACAGACAGAAGGGCACCGAGAACTTTTGTAAAAATTCTTGGAGCTGTAGCTAGGCCAAACGGCAGAGCCACAAACTGGTAATGCTTGTCCAGAAAAGAGAATCTCAGGAACTGATAATGATCTGGATGAATCGGAATATGCAGATAAGCATCCTGTAAATCTATTGTGGACATATAATGCCCTTGCTGAACAAAAGGCAAGATAGTCCTTACAGTTACCATTTTGAACGTTGGTATCCTTACATAACTATTCAATATTTTTAGATCCAGAACTGGTCTGAAGGAATTCTCCTTCTTTGGTACAATGAAGAGATTTGAATAAAACCCCATCCCCTGTTCCAGAACTGGAACTGGCATAATTACTCCAGCCAACTCTAGATCTGAAACACAATTCAGAAATGCTTGAGCTTTCACTGGATTTACTGGGACACGGGAAAGAAAAAATCTCTTTGCAGGAGGTCTCATCTTGAAACCAATTCTGTACCCTTCAGATAAAAATGTTCAGAATCCAAAGATTGTGAACAGAATTGATCCAAATTTCTTTGAAAAAACGTAACCTGCCCCCTACCAGCTGAGCTGGAATGAGGGCCGCACCTTCATGTGGACTTAGAAGCAGGCTTTGCCTTTCTAGAAGGCTTGGATTTATTCCAGACTGGAGATGGTTTCCAAACTGAAACTGCTCCTGAGGATGAAGGATCAGGCTTTTGTTCTTTGTTGAAACGAAAGGAACGAAAACGATTATTAGCCCTGTTTTTACCCTTAGATATTTTATCCTGTGGTAAAAAAGTTCCTTTCCCACCAGTAACAATTGAGATAATGGAATCCAACTGAGAACCAAATAATTTGTTACCCTGGAAAGAAATGGAAAGTAGAGTTGATTTAGAAGCCATATCAGCATTCCAAGTTTTAAGCCATAAAGCTTTTCTAGCTAAAATAGCTAGAGACATAAACCTGACATCAACTCTGATAATATCAAAAATGGCATCACAGATAAAATTATTAGCATGCTGAAGAAGAATAATAATATTATGAGAATCATGATCTGTTACTTGTTGCGCTAAAGTCTCCAACCAAAAAGTTGAAGCTGCAGCAACATCAGCCAAAGATATATCAGGTCTAAGAAGATTACCTGAACACAGATAAGCTTTTCTTAGAAAGGATTCAATTTTCCTATCTAAAGGATCTTTAAACGAAGTACCATCTGACGTAGGAATAGTAGTACGTTTAGCAAGGGTAGAAATAGCCCCATCAACTTTAGGGATTTTATCCCAAAATTCTAATCTGTCAGACGGCACAGGATATAATTGCTTAAAACGTTTAGAAGGAGTAAATGAATTACCCAATTTATCCCATTCTCTGGAAATTACTTCAGAAATAGCATTAGGAACAGGAAAAACTTCTGGAATAACCACAGGAGATTTAAACACCTTATCTAAACGTTTAGAATTAGTATCAAGAGGACCAGAATCCTCTATTTCTAAAGCAATTAGTACTTCTTTAAGTAAAGAACGAATAAATTCCATTTTAAATAAATATGAAGATTTATCAGCATCAATCTCTGAGACAGAATCCTCTGAACCAGAAGAGTCATCAGAATCAGAATGATGATGTTCATTTAAAAATTCATCTGTAGAGAGAGAAGTTTTAAAAGATTTTTTATGTTTATTAGAAGGAGAAATAACAGACATAGCCTTCTTGATGGATTCAGAAACAAAATCTCTTATGTTATCAGGAACATTCTGCACCTTAGATGTTGAGGGAACTGCAACAGGCAATGGTACATTACTAAAGGAAATATTATCTGCTTTAACAAGTTTGTCATGACAATTAATACAAACAACAGCCGGAGGAATAGCTACCAAAAGATTACAGCAGATACACTTAGCTTTGGTAGTTCCAGCACTAGACAGCGATTTTCCTGAAGTATCTTCTGACTCAGATGCAACGTGAGACATCTTGCAATATGTAAGAGAATAAACAACATATAAAGCAAAATTGATCAAATTCCTTAAATGACAGTTTCAGGAATGGGGAAAAAATGCCAATAAACAAGCTTCTAGTAACCAGAAGCAAAGAAAAAAATCAGACTGAAATAATGTGGAGACAAAAGCGACGCCCATATTTTTTGGCGCCAAATAATACGCCCACATTGTTTGGCGCCTAAATGCTTTTTGGCGCCAAAAATGACGCCACATCCGGAACGCCAACATTTTTGGCGCAAAAGGACGTCAAAAAATGACGCAACTTCCGGCGACACGTATGACGCCGGAAACAGAAAAGATTTTTTGCGCCAAAAAAGTCTGCGCCAAGAATGACGCAATAAAATGAAGCATTTTCAGCCCCTGCGAGCCTAACAGCCCACAGGGAAAAAAAGTCAAATTTTTAAGGTAAAAAAAAATAAAAATGATTGATTCAAACGCATTATCCCAAATATGAAACTGACTGTCTGAAAATAAGGAATGTTGAACATTCTGAGTCAAGGCAAATAAATGTTTGAATACATATATTTAGAACTTTATAAATAAAGTGCCCAACCATAGCTTAGAGTGTCACAGAAAATAAGATTTACTTACCCCAGGACACTCATCTACATGTTTGTAGAAAGCCAAACCAGTACTGAAACGAAAATCAGCAGAGGTAATGGTATATAAATAAGAGTATATCGTCGATCTGAAAAGGGAGGTAAGAGATGAATCTCTACGACCGATAACAGAGAACCTATGAAATAGACCCCGTAGAAGGAGATCACTGCATTCAAATAGGCAATACTCTCCTCACATCCCTCTGACATTCACTGCACGCTGAGAGGAAAACCGGGCTCCAACTTGCTGCGGAGCGCATATCAACGTAGAATCTAGCACAAACTTACTTCACCACCTCCATAGGAGGCAAAGTTTGTAAAACTGAATTGTGGGTGTGGTGAGGGGTGTATTTATAGGCATTTTGAGGTTTGGGAAACTTTGCCCCTCCTGGTAGGAATGTATATCCCATACGTCACTAGCTCATGGACTCTTGCTAATTACATGAAAGAAACAAAACTTTCCAAGATAGAAGCTTAATATCTATGGAATGCATAGGTTCAAACGGAACCCCTTGAAGAACTTTAAGAACTAAGTTTAGGCTCCATGGCGGAGCAACAGGCCTAAATACAGGCTTAATTCTGACCAAAGCCTGACTAAAAGCTTGAACGTCTGGGACATCTGCCAGACGTTTGTGTAGTAGAATAGACAAAGCAGATATTTGCCCTTTTAGAGAACTAGCTGATAATCTCTTCTCCAAACCTTCTTGGAGAAAAGACAATATTCTAGGAATCCTAATCTTACTCCACGAGTAACCTTTGGATTCACACCAATAAAGATATTTGCGCCAAATCTTATGATAGATCTTCCTGGTGACAGGCTTTCTAGCCTGAATCAGGGTATCAATGACCGACTCAGAGAAACCACGCTTTGATAGAATCAGGCGTTCAATTTTCAAGCAGTCAGACGCAGAGAAACTAGATTTGGATGCGTGAACGGACCTTGGATTAGAAGATCCAGCCTCATTGGCAGGGTCCACGGTGGAACAGAGGACATGCCCACTAGGTCTGCATACCAAGTCCTGCGTGGCCACGCAGGTGCTATTAGAATCACCGAAGCTCTCTCCTGCATCATTCTGGCAACCAGACGTGGGAGGAGAGGAAACGCCAACACAATGTCCGTGTGAGACTTGGCTAGCTGAAAAGTCGACGCCTGAATTGAGGTCGTATAGATAAGGCGCCACTGCTATGCCCCAAGGTCGTAGAACCGCCAGAAGGGACCCTAGCACCTTTGTGAAAATTCTTGGAGCCGTGGCCAACCCGAAGGGAAGAGCCACAAACTGGTAATGCCTGTTTAGAAAGGCAAATCTGAGAAATTGATGATGATTTCTGTGTATAGGGATGTGTAGATACGCATCCTTTAAGTCCACGATAGTCATATATTGACCCTCCTGGATCAGAGGTAGAATAGTCCGAATGGTCTCCATCTTGAATGATGGAACTTTGAGGAACTTGTTTAGAATTTTGAGATCCAAGATTGGTCTGAAAGTTCCCTCTTTTTTGGGAACTACAAACAGGTTTGAGTAGAACCCTAGCCCCTGTTCCTCTTTTGGGACTGGGCGGATCACCCCCATGGTATGTAGATCTTTTACACAGCATAAGAACGCCTCTCTCTTTGTCTGGTTTACAGACAATCGAGAAATATGAAATCTCCCCCTTGGAAGGGAGTCTTTGAATTCCAGAAGATATCCCTGGGACACAATTTCTAAAGCCCAGGGATCATGAACATCTCTTGCAATCTCTTGCCCAAGCCTGAGCGAAGAGAGAGAGTCTGCCCCTACTAGATCTGGTCCCGGATCGGGGGCTACCCCTTCATGCTGTCTTAGAGGCAGCTGCAGGCTTTTTGGCCTGTTTACCCTTGTTCCAAGCCTGGTTAGGTCTCCAGACTGACTTGTATTGGGCAAAATTCCCCTCTTGCTTTGCAGCAGAGGAAGCTGAAACGAAACCACTCTTAAAGTTCCGAAAGCAACGAAAATTATTTTGTTTGGTCTTCATCTTATTTGATCTATGCTGAGGAAGGGCATGACCTTTCCCTCCAGTGATGTCTGAAATAATCTCTTTCAGTTCAGGCCCGAATAGGGTCTTTCCTTTGAAAAGGATGTTCAAAAGTTTAGATTTTGATGACACATCAGCAGACCAGGACTTAAGCCATAATGCCCTGCGTGCTAAAATGGCAAAACCTGAATTCTTTACCGCTAATTTAGCCAGTTGAAATGCAGCATCTGTAATAAAAGAATTAGCCAACTTAAGGGCCTTGATTCTGTCCATAATCTCCTCTAATGGAGTCTCCATCTGAAGAGCCTCTTCTAGAGCCTCAAACCAGAAAGCAGCTGCAGTAGTTACAGGAACAATGCACGCAATAGGTTGGAGAGAAAAACCCTGATGAACAAAAATTTTCTTCAGGAGACCCTATAATTTTTTATCCATAGGATATTTGAAAGCACAACTGTCTTCGATAGGTATAGTTGTACGCTTAGACAGAGTAGAAATAGCTCCCTCCACCTTAGGGACCGTCTGCCACGAGTCCCGCATGGTGTCAGATATGGGAAACATTTTCTTAAAAACAGGAGGGGGAGAGAACGGAATACCTGGTCTATCCCACTCCTTAGTAATAATAATCACAATCCTCTTAGGGACTGGAAAAACATCAGTGTAAACAGGAACCTTATCCATTTTACACAATTTCTCTGGAACCACTATAGGGTCACAATCATCTAGAGTCGCTAATACCTCCCTGAGCAATAAGCGGAGGTGTTCAAGCTTAAATTTAAAGGCCGTCATATCAGAATCTGTCTGAGGAAGCGTCTTTCCTGAATCAGAAATTTCTCCCTCAGATAACAAATCCCTCACCCCTACTTCAGAGCATTGTGAGGGCATATCAGATACGGCTACTAAAGCGTCCGACGGCTCAGCATTTTTCCTAAACCAAGAGCTGTCCCGCTTTCCTTGTAAACCAGGCAGTTTAGATAAAACCTCTGTGAGGGTTGTATTCATAACTGTGGCCATGTCTTGTAAAGTAAATGAATTTGACGCACTAGAGGTACTTGGCGTCACTTGTGCGGGCGTTACTGGTTGTGACACTTGGGGAGAGCTAGATGACGAACCCTCATTTACTTCTGATTGAGAATCATCTATTGCTCTATTTTTAAGTGCTAATATATGTTCTTTATAGTCTATAGACATATCAGTACAATTGGGACACATTCTAAGAGGGGGTTCCACAATGGCTTCCAAACATATTGAACAAGGATTTTCCTTGGTGTCAGACATGTTAAACAGGCTAGTAATGTAATAAGCAAGCTTGGAAAACACTGTAATCAAAGTAAATAACACTTAGAAATAAAACGGTACTGTGCCTTTAAGAGAAAAAAAGCTGCACAAATTCTGAAAAACAGTGTAAAAAAGCAGTAAACTTAACGAAATTTTTACAGTAGCATCATAAAGACTTAGTAACTTTGCACAGCTATGCAAATAAACAATTAACCCTTTAATGGCAAAACCGGATTGAAAAAACGTCAAAACCGGTAAAAAAAAGACTTTCAGCACCTTGCCACAGCTCTGCTGTGGCTCCTACCTGCCCTTCAGAACAATTTGTGGGGGAAAAACTTCTTTCACAGCCCTCAAACACAGCAGGAACCTCAGGAGAAGCAGTTAGATGTCTCAATGGAAAAGAAACTGCGCAACTGAGGCGCGAAAATAGGCCCCTCCCACCTCACTCGATATTTTGAGGCCTATCAGAGAAACACCAGAGTGTCTCTTAATTAACCATGTGAGTTACAAAACTCAAAAACAAGCCACAATGACCCCTTTAGTCCCTTCAAAAAAGGTTATAATTGCATCATTCACTAAATAAACAAAAACGTTTTTTCCTAACAGTGTCACCAGTAACTAATGAGCCCTTCAAGCAAGTTGAAATTCCTATCAAAGTGTCTGAATACAGCTTACCCTTCCCTCATGGGGATATTGCCAGCCTTTTCTAGAATTAACAGTCTGTCTAGAAAAATATAGACTAAACATACCTCATATGCAGCTTAGCCTGCAAACCGTTCTCCCAACTGAAGTTTTCCAGTACTCTTCAGCCCTTGTGAGAACAGCAGTGGATCTTAGTTACAAAGTGCTAAGATCATCATCCTCCTTGCAGAAATCTTCATCCCTTTTCTGCCAGAGAGTAAATAGTACACACCGGTACCATTTAAAATAATAAACTTTTGCTTGAGAAATAAAAAAACTAACATTTTTGTCACCACACAGCTCTTTGCCCTTCCTAGCAGTTAAGCAGGCAGAGAGAATGACTAGGGGGTGGAGCTAATCGAGGAGCTATATAGACAGCTCTGCTGTGGGTGCTCTCTCTGCCACTTCCTGTAGGGAAGGAGAATATCCCACAAGTAAGGATGAATCCGTGGACTCGATACATCTTACAAGAGAAATATAGGTCTTCCAAACTCGATAATAAATCTTCCTTGAAACAGATATATGTGCCGGTAGCATAGTATTAATAACTGAGTCAGAGAAACCTCTATGACTATCACTAAGCGTTCAATTTCCATATCTTAAAATTTAACGATTTGAGATCCTGATGGAAAAACGGCCCTTGAGACAGAAGGTCTGGTCTTAGAGGAAGTGGCCAAGGCTGGCAACTGGACATCCGAACAAGATCTGCATACCAAAACCTGTGCGGCCACGCTGGTGCTAACAGAAACACAAATGATTGTTCCATAATAATCTTGGAGATCACTCTTGGAAGAAGAACTAGAGGCTGAAAGATATAAGCAGATGGTAAAACCAAGGAACTGCTAAAGCATCCACCATCTCCGCCTGTGAATCCCTGGACCTGGTCAGGTACCTGGGAAGTTTCTTGTTTAGATGAGAAGCCATCAGATCTATTTCTGAAAGACCCCACAACTGTACAATCTGACAAAATACATCTGGATGGAGAGACCACTCCCCCGGATGCAAGGACTGAAGGCTGAGATAATCTGTTTCCCAATTGTCTACACCTGGGATATGCACTGCAGAAAATAGACAAGAGCTAGATTCTGCCCAAGAAAGTATCCAAGATACTTCTTTCATAGCTAGGGGATTGCGAGTCCCACCCCGATGATTGACATATGCCACAGTTGTGATATTGTCAGTCTGAAAACAAATGAATGGGTCTTTCTTTAACATAGGCCAAACCTGAGCCCTGAAAATAGCACGGAGTTTTAAAATATTGATTGGTAACCTCGCCCCTTGAGGTTTCCAAACCCCTTGTGCAGTCAGAGATCCCCAGACAGCTCCCCAACCTGAAAGACTTGCATCTGTTGTGATCACAGTCCAGGTAGGACGAACAAAAGAGGCCCCCTGAATTAAACGATGATGGTCTAACCACCAAGTCAGAGAGAGTTGAATGTTAGGATTTAAGTATATCAATTGTGATATCTGAATATAATCCCTGCACCATTGATTCAGCATACAAAGCTGAAGAGGTCTCATGTGAAAACGAGCAAAGGGGATTGTGTTTGATGCTGCAGTCATGATAATTAAAACTTTTATGCACATAGCCACTAAAGGGAATGATTGAAACTGAAGGTTTCGACAAGCGAAAACCAATTTTATTCGTCTCTTGTCTGTAAAGGACAGAGTCATGGACACTGATTCTATCTGGAAACCTAAAAAGGTGATCCTTGTCTGAGGAATCAAGAAACTCTTTGGTAAATTGATCCTCCAACCATGTCTTTGAAGAAACAACACTGGTTGATTCGTCTGAGACTCGGCTAAATGTAAAGACTGAGCGAGTACTAAGATATCGACCAAATAACGAAACACCACAATACCCTGTAATCTGATTACAGATAGAATGGCACCGAGAACCTTCGAAAAGTTCCTTAGAGCTGTTGCTAGGCCAAATGGAAGAGCAACAAAATGGTAATGCTTGTCAAGAAAAGAGTATATCAGAAATTGATAGTGGTCTGGATGAATCGTAATGTGAAGATATGCATCCTATAAGTCTATCGTGGACAAATAATGACCTTGCTGAACAAAAGGCAAAATAGTCCTCATAGTCACCATCTTGAAAGTTGAGACTCTTACAAAACGATTCAAAAACTTCAGATACAGAAATGGCCTAAATGAATCTTCTCTCTTTGGGACAATGAATAGATTTGAATTAAACCCCAGACCCTGTTCCTGAAAAGGAACTGGTATTGCCCCTGAAAGCAATAAATATGAAACACACTTAAGAAAAGCCTGAGCCTTCCCCGGATTTACTGGAACGCGAGAGAGAAAGAATCTTTTCACAGGAGGTCTTACTCTGAAACCTATTCGATACCCTTGAGAGACAATACTCTGAATCCACTGATTTTTAACAGAATCTGCCCAAATGTCTTGGAATAATTTCAATCTGCCCCCCACCAGCTGAATTGGATTAAGAGCCACACCTTCATGCAGACTTGGGGGCTGGCTTTGGTTTCCTTAAAGGCTTAGATTTATTCCAACTTGCAGAAGGTTTCCAATTGGAACCAGAGTCTTTAGGGGAAGGATTTGTTTTCTGTTCCTTGTTCTGACGAATAGAACGAAAACAATTAGAAGCTTTAGATTTACCCATAGATCTTTTATCCTGAGGCAAAAAAACTCCCTTCCCCCAGTGATAGTTGAAATAATTGAATCCAACTGAGAATCAAATAAATTGTTAACTTGGAATGAAAGAGATGGTAATCTAGATTTATATACCATGTCAGCATTCCAAGATGTGAGCCATAGAGCTCTTCTAGCTAAAAAAGCTAAAGACATAGATTTAACATCAATTTTGAGGATATCAAAAAGTAAATTTATGTTTACCTGATAAATTATTTCTTTTATGATATGACGAGTCCACGGATTTCATCCTTACTTGTGGGATATTAACCTACTGCTAACAGGAAGTGGCAAAGAGCACCACAGCAGAGCTGTATATATAGCCCCTCCCTTCCCCTCCACCATCAGTCATTTGGCCGAAGGTATAGAAAGAGAAAATGAAAGGCTAAAAAAGGTGCAGAGGTGACTGAAGTTTACAAAATATAAAGAAAACTGTCTTAAATGAACAGGGTGGGCCGTGGACTAGTCATATCGTAAAATAAATTTATCAGGTAAAAGCATAAATTTACTTTTCTTTTACAAAGATATGACAAGTCCACGGATTTCATCCTTACTTGTGGGAAACCAATACCAAAGCAATAGGACACGGATGAAAGGGAGGGACAAGACAGGAACCTAAACGGAAGGCACCACTGCTTGAAGAACCTTTCTCCCAAAAATAGCCTCAGAAGAAGCAAAAGTATCAAATTTGTAAAATTTGGAAAAAGTATGAAGGGACGACCGAGTCGCAGCCTTACAAATCTGTTCAACAGATGCATCGTTTTTAAAAGCCCATGTGGAAGCCACAGCCCTAGTAGAATGAGCCGTAATTCTTTCAGGAGGCTGCTGTCCAGCAGTCTCGTATGCCAGGCGGATGATACTTCTCAGCCAAAAAGAAAGAGAGGTAGCCGTAGCTTTCTGACCCCTACGCTTTCCAGAATAAACAATGAATAATGAAGATGATTGACGGAAATCCTTAGTTGCCTGTAAGTAAAACTTTAAGGCACGGACCACATCCAAATTATGCAACATACGTTCCTTCGTAGAAGAAGGGTTAGGACACAAGGAAGGAACAACAATTTCCTGAATAATAATCTTATTTTACACCACCTTAGGAAGGAATCCAGGTTTGGTACGTAACACCACCTTATCAGAATGAAAAATTAGATAAGGGGAATCACACTGTAGCGCTGAAAGCTCAGAAACGCTTCGAGCAGAAGAAATAGGAACTAAAAACAGAACTTTCCAAGATAATAATTTGATATCCATGGAATGCATGGGTTCAAACGGAACCCCTTGAAGAACACGAAGAACTAAATTCAAACTCCAGGTAGGAGTAATGGGTCTAAATACATGCTTAATTCTAGATAGAGCCTGACAAAAAGACTGAACATCTGGCACATTTGCCAAACGTTTGTGAAACAGAATTGACAAAGCTGAAATTTGTCCATTTAAGCAACTCGATGATAACCCTTTCTCCAATCCTCCTTGGAGTAAACACAGAACCCTAGGAATCCTAACTTTACTCCATGAGTAACCCTTGGATTCACACCAATAAAGATATTTACGCCATATCTCATGATAGATTTTTCTAGTGACAGGCTTTCTGGCCTGTATCAAAGTATTGATGACCGAATCAGAGAATCCTCGCTTCGATAAAATCAAGCGTTCAATCTCCATGCAGTCAGCTGCAAAGAAATTAGATTTGGATGTTGGATAGGACCTTGAATGAAAAGGTCCTGTCTCAATGGAAGTTTCCACGGTGGCAGAGAGGACATGTCCACTAGATCCGCATAACAAGTCCTGCGTGGCCACGCAGGCACTATCAGGATCACTGATCCTCTCTCCTGTTTGATTCGAGCAATCACGCGTGGAAGGAGAGGAAACGGTGGAAACACATAAGCAAGGCTGAACAACCAAGGCATCTATCAGTTCGGCCTGAGGATCCCTTGACCGGGATCCATATCTTGGAAGCTTGGCATTTTGTCGAGATGCCATCAAATCCAATTCTGGTCTGCCCCATCTGAGAATCAATGAGGCAAATACCTCCGGGTGAAGCTCCCACTCCCCCGGATGAAAAGTCTGTCGACTTAGAAAATCCACTTCCCAGTTCTCTACTCCTGGGATGTAGATTGCTCACAGATGACAAGAGTGGGCCTCCACCCAACGGATTATCTTGGATACTTCTATCATCGCTAAGGAACTCATTGTTTCCCCCTGATGATTGATATATGCCAGTGTCGTGATGTTGTCCGACTGGAATCTGATGAATTTGTCCGAAGCCAACTGAGGCCACGTCTGAAGCGCATTGAATATTGCTCTCAATTCCAGAAAATTGATTGGAAGTAGAAACTCCACTTGAGTCCAAACACCCTGAGCCTTCAGGGAGTTCTGGTCTCTTGATCTAGATTTATCTGAGGAGATAAATCCGCATAATCCCCATTGCACTGTCCGAGCATGCACAGTTGCAGTGGTCTGAGCTCAAAGCGAGTAAACGGAACGATGTCCATTGCCGCTACAATCAATCCAATTACCTCCATACACTGAGCCACTGATGGCCGAGGAATGGACTGAAGTGCTCGGCAAGTATTTAGAATCTTTGATTTTCTGACCTCCGTCAAAAATATTTTCATGGCTACCGAGTCTATCAGAGTTCCCAAGAAAGGAACCCTCGTCTGTGGGACAAGTGAACTCTTCTATATGTTTACCTTCCAGCCGTGAGTTCTCAGAAAAGACAACACTGTGTCTGTGTGAGATTTTGTCAGATATGTTGATGCCTGAATCAGAATATTGTCCAGATAAGGCGCCACCGCTATGCCTTGCGGTCTGAGAACCGCCAAAAGAGACCCTAGAACCTTTGTGAAGATTCTGGGTGCTGTGGCCAACCCGAAGGGAAGAGCCACGAACTGATAATGTTTGTCCAAGAAGGCAAACCTTAGAAACTGATGATGATCCCTGTGGATTGGAATATGAAGGTAAGCATCCTTCAAGTCCACGGTAGTCATATATTGACCCTCCTGGAGAATGGGTAAAATTGTCCGTATTGTCTACATCTTGAATGATGGAACTCTTAGAAATTTGTTTAGACACTTGAGGTCTAAGATAGGTCTGAACGTTCACTCTTTTTTGGGAACCACAAATAGGTTTGAGTAAAACCCCTGTCCCTGTTCAAATTTTGGAACTGGACAAATTACTCCCATAGTAAAAAGGTTTTTTACACAGCGTAAGAACGCCTCTCTTTTTATCTGGTTTGCAGATAACTTTGAAAGATGAAATCTCACTCTTGGGAGAAAGTTCTTGAATTCCAATTGATAACCGTGGGTCACTATTTCTAGTGCCCAGGGATCCTGAACATCTCTTGCCCAAGCCTGAGCAAAGAAAGAGAGTCTGCCCCCTACCAGTCCAGTCCCGGGTCGGGGGCCGCCCCTTCACGTCTTAGGAGCAGCAGCAGGCTTTTTGGATTGTTAAACCCTTATTCCAATTCTGATTGGGTCTCCAGACTGACTTAGATTGTGTAAAATTCCCTTCCTGCTTTGAGGAAGAAGAAGCGGGGGGGTCCTCCTTTAAAATTCCGAAAGGAACAAAAATTAATCTGTTTACCCCTCATTTTAACCGACTTATCCTGAGGTAAGGCATGGCCTTTACCTCCTGTAATATCAGAAATGATTTCCTTCAATTCTGGCCCGAAAAGGGTCTTACCTTTAAAGGGAATAGCTAAAAGCTTATGTTTTGATGACATCACCAGACCAAAATTTGAGCCACAATGCTCTACATGCTAAAATAGCAAATCCTGCATTCTCTGCCGCTAATTTGGCAATTTGAAAAGCGGAATCAGTAATAAAAGAATTAGCTAGATTGAGAGCCTTAATTCTATCTAAGATGTCATCTAATGGAGTCTCAACCTTAAAAGACTCTTCTAGATCCTCAAAAAAAAAAAAGCTGCTGCAGTAGTTACTGGAACAATGCAAGCTGTAAGGTTGTAAAAGAAACCCCTGATTAACAAATAATTTCTTTAGAAGACCCTCTAATTTCTTATCCATAGGGTCTTTGAAAGCACAACTATCCTCAATGGGTATAGTAGTACGCTTAGCTAGGGTAGATATAGCTCCCTCAAACGTAGGGACTGTTTGCCATGAGTCCCGAATGGTGTCTGATATGGGAAACATTTTCTTAAAATTAGGAGGGGGAGAAAACTGTATACCTGGTCTATCCCATTGCTTTCTTATAATTTCTGAAATTCTCTTGGGAACCAGAAAAACATCAGTGTAAGTAGGTACTTCCAGATATTTATCCATTTTACACAATTACTCTAGAGGAATCACAATAGGGTCACAGTCATCCAGAGTCGCTAAAACCACCCTAAGCAACAGGTGGAGGTGTTCAAGCTTAAATTTAAATGACATAGCGTCTGAATCTGTCTGAGGTAAAAAAATTCCCTGAATCTGAAATTTCACCCTCAGACAGTAATTCCCTGACCCCTAACTCAGAGCACTGTGAGGGTACATCGGAAATAGCTAATAAAGCATCAGAGGATTCAGTATATACATTAATACCTGGCCTACTGTGTTTACCCTGCAACACTGGTAATTTAGACAATACCTCTGTAAGGGTAGATGACATAACTGCAGCCATCTCCTGCAGAGTAAAAGAATTAGACGCACTAGAAGTACTTGGTGTCGCTTGTGTGGGCGTTAAAGGTTGTGACACTTGGGGAGAATTGGATGGAATATCCTGATTCTCTTGAGAAACATCCTTAGGCACACTTTCTTAACCTAATATATGGTCTTTACAATGTAAGACCTTAACAGTACAAGTGTTACACAATGTTAAAGGGGGTTGAACAATAGCTTCTAAATACATAGAACAATGAGATTCCTCAATGTCAGACATGTTGAACAGACTAGTAATAACCACAAAAGTCGTTTAAACATTTATTGCATTAAACTTTAGAAAAAATGTGTACTGCGCCTTTAAGAAAGAAAAAGTGAACAATTTTTACAAAAATTCTCAAATAACGTTAAATTATCTTTAAATTTAACTAAAAATCGTTGGTTAATCCAAAAATTACTGCACCCAGAAGCAAGGGCAGAAATAAGGCTCTAAAGTACTTATATCAACAACAAGTCATTTTATAGACAAAAATACCCTCTGCACCTCGCCACAGCTCTGATGTGGCGCCTACCAGCCCTCCAGGGTACTTCGAAATAACTTTCCAACACTTCAGACCAGCTTGCATAATCCAGGAACACCGGAGTTACTGCTTGCTGCTGCCTAGCCTGAAGGAAGTGCGCATCTGAGTGTGCGAAAATAAGCCCTGCCCCTTAAGGTCGATGCCGGAGTAGGCCTAAACACAACTGCATGGGGAAGCGGTTTCACACCTAAGTTAAACAGCTAATGTCTGTCTTATAACCCCTCAAATGCCAGTAAGCAAACATATGAATGCCACAAAATAATAAACGTTATGTATCGTTTTTCTTTGAATGCCCATAGTGTCACACAATGCCCATAAGTCAACCATTAATAAAATCCAGGGATTCCAAAAATACCCTTCATATAAAATAGGATTACTTTTTACCCAATTCCCAGGGAAATAAATGCCAACCAAATCTGATATATCACGTCTCTTCAGAATAAAAAGGCTGCACATACCTTAATGCTGCTTGTAGCATGAAACTTGTCTCCACACTGAAGAAGTCTCATGGTTACCTTCAGAAATCTTGTGGGAACCAGCATGGATCTTAGTTACAACTGCTAAGATCATCCTCAGGGCAGAAATCTTCTTCCATATCCCCTGAGGAAAATAGTACTCACCGGTACCATTTAAAATAACAAACTTCTTGATTGAAGAAACTAAAACTAACACCTCACTTTACCATGTCTTCCTAGTATAACACAGGCAAAGAGAATGACTGGAGGTGGAGGGGCTATATATACAGCTCTGCTGTGGTGCTCTTTGCCACTTCCTGTTAGCAGGAGGTTAATATCCCACAAGGATGAAATCCGTGGACTCGTCATAACTTTGTAAAAGAAAAACTTATTGTCTCTAATTTTTAAAACTAAACTTTTTTTACTTTTTGAAGCAAGGGAATAGATAGTAACACACAAACTCTCCGGACAACCTCTACACCTCAGCTTAGCTCTGCTGAGGTGCCTACATGACCTGTTGATACCAGATAGAATTCCCTTTAGTAGAAGCAATCCGGACTCGTCATGAATCACAGTGAAAAGCTGTCCGGATTAGTCTTAAGCGCTTATCTTGCGCTTCCCTGCGTCTGAAAACTCAGCTAACTGCCTAGTCACATCTCCGGTCCGGAAGTGAAGGATAAAAGGCGCGCAACAGTAATTGTCACAGCAGCTAGCCCCGCCCATCGTGGGAATCTTAACAAATTAACCTCCCGGTCGGCAAAAACATAATTTATGCTTACCTGATAAATTCCTTTCTTCTGTAGTGTGATCAGTCCACGGGTCATCATTACTTCTGGGATATTAACTGCTCCCCTACAGGAAGTGCAAGAGGATTCACCCAGCAGAGCTGCATATAGCTCCTCCCCTCTACGTCACTCCCAGTCATTCGACCAAGGACCAACGAGAAAGGAAAAGCCAAGGGTGAAGTGGTGACTGGAGTATAAATTAAAAAATATTTACCTGCCTTAAAAACAGGGCGGGCCGTGGACTGATCACACTACAGAAGAAAGGAATTTATCAGGTAAGCATAAATTATGTTTTCTTCTGTTAAGTGTGATCAGTCCACGGGTCATCATTACTTCTGGGATACCAATACCAAAGCAAAAGTACACGGATGACGGGAGGGATAGGCAGACTCTTTATACAGAAGGAACCACTGCCTGAAGAACCTTTCTCCCAAAAATAGCCTCCGATGAAGCAAAGGTGTCAAATTTGTAAAATTTGGAAAAAGTATGAAGCGAAGACCAAGTTGCAGCCTTGCAAATCTGTTCAACAGAGGCCTCATTCTTGAAGGCCCAAGTGGAAGCCACAGCTCTAGTAGAATGAGCTGTAATTCTTTCAGGGGGCTGCTGTCCAGCAGTCTCATAAGCTAAACGAATTATGCTACGAAGCCAAAAAGAAAGAGAGGTAGCGGAAGCTTTTTGACCTCTCCTCTGCCCAGAGTAAATGACAAACAGAGAAGACGTTTGTCGGAATTCCTTAGTTGCCTGCAAGTAAAATTTTAGAGCCCGGACTACATCCAGGTTGTGCAGTAGACGTTCCTTCTTTGAAGAAGGATTTGGGCATAAAGAAGGAACAACAATCTCTTGATTGATATTCCTGTTAGTAACTACCTTAGGTAAGAACCCAGGTTTAGTACGCAGGACTACCTTATCCGAATGAAAAATCAAATAAGGAGAATCACAATGTAAGGCTGATAATTCAGAGACTCTTCGAGCCGAGGAAATAGCCATTAAAAATAGAACTTTCCAAGATAACAACTTTATATCAATGGAATGAAGGGGTTCAAACGGAACGCCCTGTAAAACATTAAGAACAAGGTTTAAACTCCATGGTGGAGCAACAGTTTTAAACACAGGCTTAATCCTGGCCAAAGCCTGAAAAAAAGCCTGGACGTCAGGAACTTCTGACAGACGTTTGTGTAACAGAATGGACAGAGCTGAGATCTGTCCCTTTAATGAACTAGCAGAAAAACCCTTTTCTAAACCTTCTTGTAGAAAAGACAATATCCTAGGAATCCTCACCTTACTCCAAGAGTAACCTTTGGATTCACACCAATGTAGGTATTTACGCCATATCTTATGGTAAATCTTTCTGGTAACAGGTTTCCTAGTCTGTATTAAGGTACTAATAACGGACTCAGAAAACCCACGTCTTGATAAAATTAAGCGTTCAATTTCCAAGCAGTCAGCTTCAGAGAAGTTAGATTTTGATGTTTGAAGGGACCCTGTATCAGAAGGTCTTGTTTCAGAGGTAGAGACCAAGGCGGACAGGATGACATGTCCACCAGGTCTGCATACCAAGTCCTGCGTGGCCACGCAGGTGCTATTATAATCACTGATGCTCTCTCTTGTTTGATTCTGGCTATCAATCGAGGAAGCAACGGGAAGGGTGGAAACACGTAAGCCATCCTGAAGTCCCAAGGTGCTGTCAGAGCATCTATCAGGACTGCTCCTGGATCCCTGGATCTGGACCCGTAACGAGGAAGCTTGGCGTTCTGTCGAGACGCCATGAGATCTATCTCTGGTTTGCCCCAACGTCGAAGTATTTGGGCAAAGACCTCCGGATGAAGTTCCCACTCCCCCGGATGAAAAGTCTGACGACTTAAGAAATCCGCCTCCCAGTTCTCCACTCCCGGGATGTGGATTGCTGACAGGTGGCAAGAGTGAGACTCTGCCCAGCGAATTATCTTTGATACTTCCATCATAGCTAGGGAGCTTCTTGTCCCTCCCTGATGGTTGATGTAAGCTACAGTCGTGATGTTGTCCGACTGAAACCTGATGAACCCCCGAGTTGTCAACTGGGGCCAAGCCAGGAGGGCATTGAGAACTGCTCTCAATTCCAGAATGTTTATTGGCAGGAGACTCTCCTCCTGACTCCATAGTCCCTGAGCCTTCAGGGAATTCCAGACGGCACCCCAACCTAGAAGGCTGGCGTCTGTTGTTACAATTGTCCAGTCTGGTCTGCTGAATGGCATCCCCCTGGACAGGTGTGGCCGAGAAAGCCACCATAGAAGAGAATTTCTGGTCTCTTGATCCAGATTCAGAGAAGGGGATAAGTCTGAGTAATCCCCATTCCACTGACCTAGCATGCACAGTTGCAGTGGTCTGAGGTGTAAGCGTGCAAAGGGTACTATGTCCATTGCCGCTACCATTAAGCCGATTACCTCCATACATTGAGTCACTGACGGGTGTTGAATGGAATGAAGAGTGCGGCAAGCACTTTGAAGTCTTGATAGCCTGTCCTCTGTCAGGTAAATCTTCATTTCTACAGAATCTATAAGAGTCCCCAGGAAGGGAACTCTTGTGAGTGGAACGAGTGAACTTTTCTTTTCGTTCACCTTCCATCCATGTGACCTTAGAAATGCCAGCACTAACTCTGTATGAGATTTGGCAGTTTGAAAGCTTGAAGCTTGTATCAGAATGTCGTCTAGGTATGGAGCTACCGAGATTCCCCGCGGTCTTAGTACCGCCAGAAGAGCACCCAGAACCTTTGTGAAGATTCTTGGCGCTGTAGCCAATCCGAATGGAAGAGCCACAAACTGGTAATGCCTGTCTAGGAAGGCAAACCTTAGGTACCGGTAATGATCTTTGTGAATCGGTATGTGCAGGTAAGCATCTTTTAAATCTACAGTGGTCATGTACTGACCCTCTTGGATCATAGGTAAAATTGTCCGAATAGTCTCCATCTTGAACGATGGAACTCTTAGGAATTTGTTTAGGATCTTTAAGTCCAGGATTGGTCTGAAAGTTCCCTCTTTTTTGGGAACCACAAACAGATTTGAGTAAAACCCCTGTCCCTGTTCCGATCGTGGAACTGGATGGATTACTCCCATTAACAAGAGCTCTTGTACGCAGCGTAGAAAAGCCTCTTTCTTTGTCTGGATTGTTGACAATCTTGACAGATGAAATCTCTCTCTTGGAGGAGAGTATTTGAAGTCCAGAAGGTATCCCTGAGATATTATCTCTAGCGCCCAGGGATCCTGAACATCTCTTGCCCAAGCCTGGGCGAAGAGAGAAAGTCTGCCCCCCACTAGATCCGATTCCGGATCGGGGGCCCTCAATTCATGCTGTTTTGGGGGCAGCAGCAGGTTTCCTAGTCTGCTTGCCCTTGTTCCAGGACTGGTTAGGTTTCCAGCCTTGTCTGTAGCGAGCAACAGCTCCTTCCTGTTTTGGTGCAGAGGAAGTTGATGCTGCTCCTGCTTTGAAATTACGAAAGGAACGAAAACTAGACTGTCTAGTCTTGGCTTTGGCTTTGTCCTGAGGCAGGGCATGGCCTTTACCTCCTGTAATGTCAGCGATAATCTCTTTCAACCCGGGCCCGAATAAGGTCTGCCCTTTGAAAGGTATATTAAGCAATTTAGACTTAGAAGTAACATCAGCTGACCAGGATTTTAGCCACAGCGCCCTGCGTGCCTGAATGGCGAATCCTGAATTCTTCGCCGTAAGTTTAGTAAGATGTACTACGGCCTCCGAAATGAATGAATTAGCTAGTTTAAGGACTCTAAGCCTGTCCGTAATGTCGTCCAGAGTAGCTGAACCAATGTTCTCTTCCAGAGACTCAATCCAGAATGCCGCTGCAGCCGTGATCGGCGCAATGCATGCAAGGGGTTGCAATATAAAACCTTGTTGAACAAACATTTTCTTAAGGTAACCCTCTAACTTTTTATCCATTGGATCTGAAAAAGCACAGCTATCCTCCACCGGGATAGTGGTACGCTTAGCTAAAGTAGAAACTGCTCCCTCCACCTTAGGGACCGTTTGCCATAAGTCCCTTGTGGTGGCGTCTATTGGAAACATTTTTCTAAATATCGGAGGGGGTGAGAACGGCACACCGGGTCTATCCCACTCCTTAGTAACAATTTCAGTAAGTCTCTTAGGTATAGGAAAAACCTCAGTACTCGTCGGTACCGCAAAATATTTATCCAACCTACACATTTTCTCTGGTATTGCAACTGTGTTACAATCATTCAGAGCCGCTAACACCTCCCCTAGTAATACACGGAGGTTTTCCAGTTTAAATTTAAAATTTGAAATATCTGAATCCAGTCTGTTTGGATCAGAACCGTCACCCACAGAATGAAGTTCTCCGTCCTCATGTTCTGCCACCTGTGACGCAGTGTCTGACATGGCCCTAATATTATCAGCGCACTCTGTTCTCACCCCAGAGTGATCACGCTTACCTTTTAGTTCTGGTAATTTAGCCAAAACTTCAGTCATAACAGTAGCCATATCCTGTAATGTGATTTGTAATGGCCGCCCAGCTGTACTCGGCGCTACAATATCACGCACCTCCCTCTGAGCGGGAGATGTAGGTACTGACACGTGAGGCGAGTTAGTCGGCATAACTCTTTCCTCGTTGTTTGGTGAAATTTGTTCAATTTGTACAGATTGATTTTTATTTAAAGTAGCATCAATACAGTTAGTACATAAATTTCTATTGGGCTCCACTTTGGCATTGCAACAAATGACACAGGTATCATCTTCTGAATCAGACATGTTTAACACACTAGCAAATAAACTTGCAACTTGGAAATACAATTCAAATAGAATAATATTAAAACGTACTGTGCCTTTAAGAAGCACAGAAGATCTATGACAGTTAAAAATTAATAAATTGAAACAGTTATAGCCTCAATCCTTGTAAACAACACAACTTTAGCAAAGGTTTAATCCCATTAGCAAAGATAACAATTTCTGAAAGCAGGAAACAAATTACAGAATAAAAGTTTTTATTTCAGTCAAACTATAATTCTCACAGCTCTGCTGAGAGAAATTACCTCCCTCAAAATAAGTTTTGAAGACCCCTGAGCTCTGTAGAGATGAACCAGATCATGCAGGGAATACAATGAGTTGCTGACTGAAATATTTGATGCATAGTAAAAGCGCCCCTCCCCCACACACACAGCAGTGAGGGAGAACAGAAACTGACAGAAAAAAACAGATTTAAGCAACTGCCAAGTGGAAAAATGGTGCCCAAACATTTATTCACTCAGTACCTCAGCAAATGAAAACGATTTTACATTCCAGCAAAAACGTTAAACATAATCTCTAGTTATTAAACAGCTTTATGTCCTTCTTACAGTGTAATTCTAGTGAAGTACCATTCTCCCAGAATACTGAAGTGTAAAGTATACATACATGACATTATATCGGTATGGCAGGATTTTCTCATCAATTCCATTGTCAGAAAATAAAAACTGCTACATACCTCTATGCAGATTCATCTGCCCGCTGTCCCCTGATCTGAAGTTTACCTCACTCCTCAGATGGCCGAGAACAGCAATATGATCTTAACTACTCCGGCTAAAATCATAGCAAAACTCTGGTAGATTCGTCCTCAAACTCTGCCAGAGAGGTAATAACACACTCCGGTGCTATTTTAAAATAACAAACTTTTGATTGAAGATATAAAACTAAGTATAATCACCATAGTCCTCTCACACGACCTATCTAGTTGCTGGGTGCAAGAGAATGACTGGGAGTGACGTAGAGGGGAGGAGCTATATGCAGCTCTGCTGGGTGAATCCTCTTGCACTTCCTGTAGGGGAGCAGTTAATATCCCAGAAGTAATGATGACCCGTGGACTGATCACACTTAACAGAAGAAATAGCTCTTTCATTCAAACCGCCGGAAGTAGTAACATCACACCAAACATGAGCCCGTTAAACTCCTCAGCCCCAGTGCCTCATATAACGAATACTGCCTTTTGTGAATATGTTCCCCCAAACATATAGGGGAAATTCCTGTGTCCCAGTATTAAAAGAAATACAGTGTCCAATCTTTCCTGCCTTTAGGCCAGAAAAAATAAAGTCAGCACTTACCTCATAGATCTTCCAGGCAGCAAGGCAGCTCACTAGGTTTGAGAGGTCTTCTCCCTCGCATGGACCTGTAGAAAAAGGAGATAAAGACAAAGAAATCTTACTCAGGCTTTCAGTATTAGGGCAGCAATAACTACATGGGAGGCACAGTGAGAATTGTACCCCACAAGTTCCCATTGCTTGAAAGCCACCACTGCTCTACTGAAGAGACTGATATGGACTACCGCTACACCCTTGGACAAAACAGAAAAATCTCTCACTACTGAAAAATAATAAAACCTTGCTTGAAGAATCTTCTTTCTAACACCTAAACTTTACCACTTGCTTGCTCTAACGTAGGCAAAGAGAATGACTGGGGTTGGAGGGAAAGGATGTCATATTTAACAGCTTTGCTGCTCTTTGTCGCCTCCTGCTGCCAAAAGTAATTAGATGGTACGTGGACTCATCGTGTCATTAGAAAGAAATTATCTCCTTGCATCTCCGGACTCCAACTTTAATCCATGCTCTCACTGAGAGGCTGACAGGACTACTTAAAACTCTAGTCCCATCTCGAAGAGTACTACCCTCCATAAGAGACAACTCCAAAATCTTCTGACACATCTCTGCCAATCTCCTGTGACAAAAGGCAAAGAATGACTGGGGTTATGAGGAAGTGGGGGAGGTATTTAAGACTTTGGCTGGGGTGTCTGTGCCTCCTCCTAGTGGCCTGGTTCAGTATTTCCCACAAGTAAGGAATGCAGCTGTGGACTCTTCCCATATTAAGGAAATGTACCTTTTCGCCGCAATATACTTTTTACATTTTATTAGTTTCCAAACCCATTCCGTAGGTAACGTTGCAGGTTGTCCAATCTGAGCTGACAAAACAGGTTGGAACATGGCGGCACTTGGGCGCAATGCGCATTGCAATCTCTCTCAACATCAGATGTCACTCGCTTTATGTCTCTGCTTCAGATGTGCTGTCAAGGTAAGTTATGTCCGCAGAGAGAATCTACCTAGTATTAAACAAGCAATTTAAATTTTATTGCAATAAAATATTATTAAGTTATTATTGATTTAGACGCTTCAAATGCACGTGCGCAGGAGGACTAAATTATGTAATGATATGCAAAAAGTTGACATCGGATAGGTTATGTTATAACATGTACTGCCCATATTTGAGGGCTGGATTTAGTTTTGCTATCGAAGTAAAACAAAATTTATGCTTACCTGATAAATTTATTTCTCTTGTGGTGTATCCAGTCCACGGATTCATCCATTACTTGTGGGATATTCTCCTTCCCAACAGGAAGCTGCAAGAGGATCACCCACAGCAGAGCTGTCTATATAGCTCCTCCCCTAACTGCCACCCTCAGTCATTCAACCGAAGACAAGCAAGAGAAAGGAGAAACTATAGGGTGCAGTGGTGACTGTAGTTTAAAAAATAAATAACACCTGCCTTAAAATGACAGGGCGGGCCGTGGACTGGATACACCACAAGAGAAATAAATTTATCAGGTAAGCATAAATTTTGTTTTCTCTTGTAAGGTGTATCCAGTCCACGGATTCATCCATTACTTGTGGGATACCAATACCAAAGCTATAGGACACGGATGAAGGGAGGGACAAGGCAGGCGCTTAAACGAAGGGCACCACTGCCTGTAAGACCTTTCTCCCAAAAACAGCCTCCGAAGAAGCAAAAGTATCAAATTTATAGAATTTGGAAAAAGTCGCCGCCTTACAAATCTGTTCAACAGAAGCCTCATTTTTAAAAGCCCATGTAGAAGCTACTGCTCTAGTGGAATGAGCTGTAATTCTCTCAGGAGGCTGCTGGCCAGCAGTCTCGTAAGCTAAGCGGATTATGCTTCTTAACCAAAAAGAAAGAGAAGTTGCCGAAGCCTTTTGGCCTCTCCTCTGTCCAGAGTAGACAACAAACAATACAGATGTTTGACGAAAATCTTTAGTGGCTTGTAAAAAGAATTTTAAAGCACGGACCACATCAAGATTGTGTAATAGACGTTCCTTCTTTGAAGAAGGATTAGGACAAAGTGAAGGAACAACAATCTCCTGATTGATATTCTTATTAGATACCACCTTAGGAAGAAACCCAGGTTTGGTACGCAACACTACCTTATCATCATGGAAAATGAGATAAGGAGAATCACATTGTAAAGTCGATAACTCCGAAATTCGTCGAGCCGAGGAGATAGCTACCAAAAACAGAACTTTCCAAGACAACAGCTTGATATCTATGGAATGCAAGGGTTCAAACGGAACCCCTTGAAGAACTAAATTTAGACTCCATGGCGGAGCCACAGGTTTAAACACAGGCTTGATTTGAACTAAAGCCTGACAAAACGCCTGAACGTCTGGAGTATTAGCGAGACGCTTGTGCAAAAGAATAGACAGAGCAGAAATCTGTCCCTGTAAGGAACTAGCCGACAATCCCTTCTCCAATCCTTCTTGGAGAAAAGATAATATTCTAGGAATCCTGACCTTACTCCATGAGTAACCCTTGGATTCACACCAATGAAGATATTTACACCATATCTTATGATAGATTTTCCTGGTAACCGGCTTTCGAGCCTGAATTAAAGTATCAATGACCGATTCAGAGAAACCACGCTTTGATAAAATCAAGCGTTCAATCTCCAAGCAGTCAGACGCAGAGAAATTAGGTTTGGATGGTTGAAAGGACCCTGAAGTAGAAGGTCCTGCCTCAGCAGTAGGGTCCATGGTGGACAGGATGACATGTTCACCAGGTCTGCATACCAAGTCCTGCGTGGCCACGCAGGTGCTATAAAAAAATCACTGAAGCTCTCTCCTGCCTGATCTTGGCAATCAGACGAGGGAGCAGAGGAAACAATGAAAACACATAAGCCAGGTTGAAGGACCAAGGCGCTGCTAGAGCATCTATCAGCGTTGCCTTGGGGTCCCTGGACCTGGTCCCGTAACAAGGAAGCTTGGCGTTCTGGCGAGACGCCATGAGATTCAGTTCTGGTTTGCCCCAAAGTTGAATCAACTGAGCAAATATCTCCGGATGGAGTTCCCATTCTCCCAGATGAAAAGTCTGCCGACTTAGAAAATCCGCCTCCCAGTTCTCGACACCTGGGATATGTATAGCTGATAGATGGCAAGAGTGAACCTCTGCCCATAGAATTATCTTTGAAACCTCCAACATTGCTAGGGAACTCCTTGTTCCCCCCTGATGGTTGATGTAGGCTACAGTCGTGATATGGTCCGACTGAAATCTGATGAACCTGACCCCAGCTAGCTGAGGCCGCGCCTGAAGAGCATTGAAAATCGCTCTTAGTTCCAGAATGTTTATCAAAAGGAGTGCCTCCTCCTGAGTCCATGAGCCCTGAGCCTTCAGGGAGTTCCAGACTGCACCCCAGCCCAGAAGGCTGGCATCTGTCGTTACTATAGTCCAATTGGCCTGCGGAAGCTCGTCCCCTTGGTCAGATGGACCTGACATAGCCACCAGAGAAGAGAATCCCTGGTTTCTTGATCCAGATTTAGTAGAGGGGACAAATCTGTGTAATCCCCATTCCACTGACTGAGCATACAAAGTTGCAGTGGTCTGAGATGTAGGCGGGCAAACGGTACTATGTTCATTGCCGCTACCATTAAACCGATTACTTCCATACACTGAGCCACTGAAGGACGAGAAGTGGAATAAAGAACACGGCAAGAGTCTAAAAGTTTTGACAATCTGGCCTCCGTTAGGTAAATCTTCATTTCTACTGAATCTAACAGAGTCCCTAGGAATGAAACTCTTGTTAGAGGTGATAGAGAACACTCTGCTTCGTTCACCTTCCACCCATAGGACCTCAGAAATGCCAGAACAATGTCCGTATGGGACCTTGCGATTTGAAAAGTCGACGCTTGTATCAGAATGTCGTCTAAGTAAGGGGCTACTGCTATACCCCACGGCCTTAGAACCGCCAGAAGGGACCCTAGAACCTTCGTGAAGATTCTTGGTGCCGTGGCCAACCCGAAGGGAAGAGCCACAAACTGGTAGTGCCTGTCTAGAAAGGCAAACCTGAGAAAACAATGATGATCTTTGTGTATCGGGATGTGAAGATAAGCATCCTTTAAGTCTATGGTAGTCATATATTGACCCTCCTGGATCATAGGAAGGATGGTTCGAATAGTCTCCATCTTGAAGGATGGGACTCTGAGAAATTTGTTTAAGATCTTGAGATCTAAGATTGGTCTGAATGTTCCCTCTTTCTTGGGAACCACAAACAGATTTGAATAGAAGCCCTGCCCCTGTTCCTCCTTTGGAACTGGATGGATCACTCCCATAACTAGGAGGTCTCGAACACAATGTAAGAATGCCTCTCTCTTTATCTGGTTTACAGATAACAGAGATGAAATCTCCCTTTTGGGGGAGAGGTTTTGAATTCCAGAAAATAACCCTTGGACACAATTTCCAATGCCCAGGGATCCTGGACATCTCTTGTCCAAGCCTGGGCGAAGAGAGAGAGAGTCTGCCCCCTACTAGATCCGTTTCCGGATCGGGGGCTGCTCCTTCATTCTGTCTTAGAGGCAGCAGCAGGCTTTTTGGCCTGTTGCCCCTTGTTCAAAAGCCTGGTTAGGTCTCCAGACCGGTTTAGACTGGGCAAAAGTTCCCTCTTGCTTTGTGTTAGAGGAAGTTGAAGCTGCGCCACTCTTGAAGTTTCGAAAGGGCCGATAACTAGACTGTTTGGTCCTTATTTTGTTGTACCTGTTCTTGAGGAAGGGCGTGACCTTTTCCTCCAGTGATGTCAGAAATGATCTCCTTCAGTCCAGGCCCGAATAGGGTCTGTCCTATGAAGGGAATATTGAGAAGTTTAGACTTTGAAGTCACGTCAGCTGACCAGGATTTAAGCCATAGCGCCCTACACGCTTGAATAGCAAAACTTGATTTTTTAGCCGTTAGCTTAGTTAAATGAACAACGGCGTCAGAAACAAATGAATTGGCTAGCTTAAGGGCCCTAAGCTTGTCAATAATATCTTCCAACGGGGTTTCAACCTGTAGAGCCTCCTCTAGAGACTCAAACCAGAAAGTCGCAGCAGCAGTGACTGGGGCAATGCATGCAAGAGGCTGGAGAATAAAACCTTGTTGAATAAAAATTTTCTTAAGGTAACCCTCTAATTTTTTGTCCATTGGATCTAGAAAAGCACAACTGTCCTCGACAGGGATAGTGGTACGCTTGGCTAGAGTAGAAACGACTCCCTCCACCTTAGGGACCGTCTGCCACAAGTCCCGTGTAGTGGCATCTATAGGAAACATCTTTTTAAAAGGGGGAGAGAACGGTACACCTGATCTATCCCATTCCTTAGTAATAATTTCAGAAAACCTCTTAGGGATTGGAAAAACATCAGTGTAAGTAGGTACTGCATAGTATTTATCCAATCTACATAATTTCTCTGGGACTACAATAGCGTCACAGTCGTCCAGAGTTGCTAAAACCTCCCTGAGCAATATGCGGAGGAGCTCAAGCTTAAATTTAAATGTAGACATATTAGAATCAGGATGAAGCATCTTCCCCGAATCAGAAAAATCACCCACAGATTGAAGCTCCCCTGCTTCAGCACATTGTGAGGGGGTATCAGACATAGCCACTAAAGCGTCAGAGAGCTCTGTATTTATTCTAGTCCCAGAGCTGTCTCGCTTTCCTTGCAATCCTGGCAGTTTAGATAATACCTTTTGTAAGAGTATGATTCATAACTGCCGCCATGTCTTGTAAGGTATACGCAATGGGCGCGCTAGATGTACTTGGCGTCCCCTGAGCGGGAGTTATAGGTTCTGACACGTGGGGAGAGTTAGACGGCATAACTTCCTCCTTGTCAATTTCTTCTGGTGATAAATTTTTTAAAGCCAGAATACAGTCTTTGTAATCTATAGTAAAATCAGTGCATTTGGTACACATTCTAAGAGGGGGTTACACAATGGCTTCTAAACATAATGAACAATGAGTTTCCTCTATGTCAGACATGTTTAAACAGACTGGTAATGAGACCAGCAAGCTTGGAAAACAATTTAATAACTGAACAAGCAAAAAATAAAAATGGTACTGTGCCTTTAAGAGAAAAAATCAATCACATTAACTGCAAAACAGTGAAAATAGCAGTAAAATTTACGAAATTTTTACAGTGTGTATAATAGACAGAAATAACATTGCACCCACTTGCAAATGGATGATTAACCCCTTAGTTTCAAAACCGGATCAAAAAAACGATATAACCATTTTTAAACAGTCATAACCAACTGCCACAGCTCTACTGTGGCTCCTACCTGCCCATATGACGACTTTGGAAGGCACAAAAACCCTTTAGAGAGGTTCTATAGGTTCAGGGGACTCCTTCAGGGAAGCTGGATGTCTCAAGCTGCAAAAACTACTGCGCAATTAAGGAGCGAAAATAGGCCCCTCCCAACATGTACACACAGTGAGAGGGCCTTAAAAAACTATCCCTAGGCAAAATCTAGTCAGCCATGTGGAAAAACTGGGCCCCAGAACAAAGTTTTATCACAATTTGTAAAAAAACAAAACAAAAAAAAATGTTTATACACATCAAGCAAACGTTATATCTATTAAATAATGAGTAAATAACAAAAATATTACCCTTTACAGCAAGCATGATGCCAGTCGTTATTAAATCACTGTAATCAGGCTTACCTTACATAAATCAGGCACTGTCAGCATTTTCTACCTTATCTCTCTAGAAAATTTAAAACTGCACATACCTCAGAGCAGGTAATCCTGCACGCTACTCCCCCAGCTGAAGTTACCCATCTCTTCAGTTATGTGTGAGAACAGCAGTGGATCTTAGTTACAAACCGCTAAGATCATCAAAAACCTCAGGCAGACTCTTCTTCAACTTTCTGCCTGAGGCTAAAATAGTACAACTCCGGTACCATTTGAAAAAAATAAACTTTTGATTGAAGATAAACTACATTAATGCACCACATCTCTCTAGCTACTTCCCTTGTCGAGATCTGCAAGAGAATGACTGGGGGTGGCAGTTAGGGGAGGAGCCATATAGACAGCTCTGCTGTGGGTGATCCTCTTGCAGCTTCCTGTTGGGAAGGAGAATATCCCACAAGTAATGGATGAATCCGTGGACTGGATACACCTTACAAGAGAAAATAAAATTAGATATTATAACGTAATGCAGCATCGTTTGAGAAAAAAGAGTAGGTCAGTTATTTTATATTTATGTATATTATATGATATTTGTGGTCTGTTTGTAAAACCAAAAAAAAAAAAATTAGTTAGAAATCCTTTAAGGGACACCACATTAACCCCAAATTCCTTCCGGCACCACCCCAGATCAACTATGCTGTCATCACCCAAGAACTTTGGATAAGGGTGTTTTGGGGAACCCCAATTCTTTTAACCAAAGAAAAACGCTGACAATGGTGGGATAACGCACTACCTCTATTGGAGGACTATTCCAGGCATCCAATACACCTCATAAGTGTATCATAAATCACAAACAACCATAAAAACTATTTTTTAAAGTACCCCAAAGTGTTAAAAACCTGCTAAAATAAGGTGTATGTTGTAAAAATATTTGCCCCCAGACTATGTGACGCATGTGCACATGTTCATACTAACAGCCTGAGAGCTATGCGTACTACCCTGTCAGCAATGGTGTCCACTGTGTTTACCAAAGCTTCAGCAAATTGCCAAGGACCTAAAATTGGGGATTGGTGGACAAGTCCACATTTTACCTGGGGAGAGCTGTGGATTCCACAAGGAGAAGCTCACTAGGCAAGGGAATTGGCAGACAAGTCCACATGTCACCTGAGGGGCCTGTGGCATTTCTCACTGACAACTCCTTGTCTAACCCTCTGACTGACAAGGTACTGAGAGGAGGAAATTGGTCTCAGAACGGTTAGAGAACCAATCAACAATGAGAAGATCCGCAATTCGCTTTCACATCCCTCCTCATCAAGGAGGCAAAAGAAAATTACTGAGAAATTACTGAGATTATCGGGTAGTGGGAGTAAGTTAAAACTCTAGTGTGATGGGGTATCTTGTCTCCAAGTGGTAACCAGAAAACCCACAAGTGATGATTTGTGGACTCTCAAACATCAAATGGGGAAAAAAAAAAAGTTCTTCAAAGTCTTATGTGTTACCTGGACTGTTGGCAGACTCTTCAGCTGTCATCTGCATGAGCAATGCCACTTGCTGACGTTCAGAGAGAGGGTAACCAGCCCGGATTCCAGAAATACCAATACCAAAAAGCAAACCAGATTTCCGATTGGCAGGTTCTTTCTTAATTCGCTTCTTCTCTGGACCTTGCTTTTCTGATTGAGAAAGAGGGAGAAAAAATATTTATTTCAGTACAAATAGACTTAAAATCTACAGCTGTGTAAATACTTCACATTTAAATATCTGCATTTCACGCCAAGACATGCATGCTATACATAATAGGTAAAAAATTACTTGCAATTGTAAACAGTACTTTATGTGTAGACCAGTCAGATTATAAAAACATCTAAAAAGGTTTTTTGACTTGTTTTTTTCACATTTAAAACCATTTTGCTCACATATTTTTCTTATTTAACTAGAACGGTTTGGAACCTCATGCACAAAACATAAATGTGTATCTATATGTGCCATGATAACCTTATGAAGGAATAATCTCAAATTAGCTGATAAACACCCATTATGACCAAATATACATCCCTGACAAATTTTCAGACTTGGTTCAATGAACTTGGTTCAATGATGTGGTAGAGCACAATCATTTCTTTAAGGGTACATATACAGTACAGTATCTGACAAAAGTGAGTACAACCCTCACATTTTTGTAAATATGTTACTATATCTTTTCATGTGACAACACTGAAGAAATGACACTGCTACAATGTAGTGAGTGTACAGCCTGTATAATAGTGTAAATTTGATGTCCCCTCAAAACAACAACACACATCAATTAAAGTCTAAATATAGCTTAAAGGGACATGCAACCCAAAATGTTCCTTTCAAGTTTAAGACAGAACGTGATTTTAAACAACTTTCCAATTTGCTTCTATTATCTTCATTCTCTTGGTATCCTTAGTTTAAAAGCATATCTAGATAGACTCAATAGCAGCAATGCGTTACTGGGAGCTAGATGCGGATTGGTGACCGCACAATAATGTCTCTTCATTAGTTCACCAGCTGTCTTGAGATAGCTTCCAGTAGTACATAGCAGTTCATTAAAAAAAGGATAACAAGAGAATGAAGCAAATTGGATAAAATAAGTACACTGGAAAGTTGTTTAAAATCACAGGCTCTATTTGAATCATGAAAAATAATAAAAAAAATGTTAAAATGGCAAAATGTTATGTGGAGAATGCTGCTAGTATTGTATTTTATATAAAGTTGCTCCAAATTAGGTTTTTGGAGATTTAATACATGCTTGGAATATTATTGAGCACTTAGTCCTGGCTGGTGGCAACCGATAAACATATTCGTGTTGGTGGCACAAAGGGTAATTAATGGTAATTAAAAGTATATGTCAGATTAGAGAGCAGTCCAGTTAACCCTTGTACACACTAAACTAAGTTACAATTGTGCCTAGAGTTGTCTGGTCATGAAAGAACGTACTATAACTAGCTGACCAATGTGTCAGCGAGACATCATAGTAATGATAACCTGGCAGTAATATCTATTTTCATTTGGTTGTGACATTTTTAGCATTTTTGCAATCAATCTATTTAAACAAAAAAAAACATAATTTATGTAAGAACTTACCTGATAAATTCATTTTTTTTCATATTGGCAAGAGTCCATGAGCTAGTGACGTATGGGATATACAATCCTACCAGGAGGGGCAAAGTTTCCCAAACCTCAAAATGCCTATATAGTGGGGTGATAATGAAAGGCGTAAAAAGCATCAACAAAGGAATTTGGAAATAATTGTGCTTTATACAAAAAAATCATAACCACCATAAAAAGGGAGGGCCTCATGGACTCTTGCCAATATGAAAGAAATTAATTTATCAGGTAAATTCTTACATAAATTATGTTTTCTTTCATGTAATTGGCAAGAGTCCATGAGCTAGTGACGTATGGGATAGCAATACCCAAGATGTGGAACTCCACGCAAGAGTCACTAGAGAGGGAGGGACAAAATAAAAACAGCCATTTCGCCGACAATAAATAATCCACAACCCAAATATAAATTTATTCTCAAAAAAAAAAAAAATTTAAATCGTAAGCAGAAGAATCAAACTGAAACAGCTGCCTGAAGAACTTTCCTACCCAAAAGTGCTTCCGAAGAAGCAAATACATCAAAATGGTAGAATTTATTAAATGTATACAAAGAAGACCAACTTGCTGCTTTGCAAATCTGATCAACTGAAGCTTCATTCTAAAAAGACCAAGAAGTGGAAACTGATCTAGTAGAATAAGCTGTAATTCTCTAAGGCGGGGCTATACCCGACTCCAAATAAGCTTGATGAATCAAAAGCTTTAACCAAGATGCCAAAGAAATGGCAGAAGCCTTCTGACCTTTCCTAGAACCAAAAAAGATAACAAATAGACTAGAAGTCTTCCTAAAATCTTTAGTAGCTTCAACATAATATTTCGAAGCTCTTACTACATCCAAAGAATGTAAGGCTCTCTCCAGAGAATTCTTAGGATTAGGACACAAAGAAGGGACAACAATTTCTCTACTAATTTTGTTCACAACTTTAGGTAAAAATTTAAACGAAGTCCACAAAACCGCCTTATCCTGATGAAAAATCAGAAAAGGAGACTCACAAGAAAGAGCAGATAAATAAGAAATTCTTTTAGCAGAAGAGATGGCCAAAAGGCTTTCCAAGAAAGTAATTTAATGTCCAGAGAATGCATATGCTCAAACGGAGGAGCCTGTAAAGCCTTCAAAACCAAATTAAGACTCCAAGGAGGAGAAATTGATTTGATGACAGGCTTGATACGAACCAAAGCCTGTACAAAACAAATATCAGGAAGTTTAGCAATTTTTCTGTGGAACAGAACAGAAAGAGCAGAGATTTGTCCTTCCAAAGAAGTTGCAGACAAACCCTTATCTAAACCATCCTGAAAAAACTGTAAAATTCTACGAATTCTAAAAGAATGCCAAGAGAATTTATGAGAAGAGCACCATGAAATGTAAGTCTTCCAAACTCGATAATAAATCTTTCTAGACACAGATTTACAAGCCTGCAACAAACCTCTATGACTAAGCACTAAGCGTTCAATTTCCATACCATCAAATTTAATGATTTGAAATCCTGATGGAAAAACAAACCTTGAGATATAAGGTCTGACCTTAATGGAAGTGGCCAAGGTTGGCAACTGGAAAACCTTACAAGATCCACATACCAAAACCTGTGCGGCCATGCTGGAGCCATCAGCAGCACAGACATGATGATTTTGAAAAACACTCTTGGAATAACTACTAGAGGCAGAAAAATATAAGCAGGTTGATAACTCCAAGGAAATGTCAATGCATCCACTGCCTCCGCCTGAGGATCCCTGGACCTGGATAGGTACCTGGGAAGTTTCTTGTTTAGATGAGATGCCATCAGATCTATTGCTGGAAGCCCCCACATCTGAACAATTTGAAAAAAACATCTGGGTGAAAAGACCACTCTCCCGGATGTAAAGCTTGATGACTGAGATAATCCGCTTCCCAATTGTCTATACCTGGGATATGGACCGCAGAAAATAGACAGGAGCTGGATTTTGCCCAAGCAAGTATCCAAGATACTTCTTTCATAGCCTGAGGACTGAGAGTCCCACCCTGATTGACATATGCCACAGTTGTGACGTTGACTGTTTGAAAACCAATAAAAGTCTCTCTCTTCAAAATAAGCCAAAACTGAAGAGTTCTGAGAATTGCACGGAGTTCTAAAATATTGATTGGTAATCTCGCCTCTTGAGATTTCCAAACCTCTTGTGCTGTCAGAGATCCCCAGACAGCTTCCCAACCTAAAAGACTCGCATCTGTTGTGATCACGGTCCAGGTTGGATGAACCAAAGAGACCCGTAGAACTAAACAATGGTGATCTAACCACCAAGTCAGAGATAGTTGCATATTGGGATTTAAGGATATTAAATGTGATATCCTAGTATAATCCCTGCACATTAATTCAGCAATAAAAAACTGGAGAGGTCTCATATGAAAACGAGCAAAGGGAGTCTAGTCCGATGCTGCAGTCATGAGACCTAAAACTTCTATGCATATAGCTACTGAGGGAAATAATAGAGACTGAAGGTTCTGACAAGCTGAACCCAATATAAATTGTCTCTTGTCTGATCTGGAAACCTAAAAAAGGTGACCCTGAGGGACTTCCTGTGGGAGGAGCGTGTAACAGGTGCAGCAGGTGTACACGCTTGTACTCTGTGAGAGAGAGCTGGTTTCAACCTACCCCGCCACAAGATTCTCCTATTGCTGGGAGCCAGTAGCCCGCTTGGGGAGAGCAAGTCATCTGCGTCGGAAGTCCCCCGTAACCAAACTTAGCCACCTGGAATCAGCCACCAGTACACACACCGGAACTTTAACTGCAGCTGCAGTAATTGAAAGAAGACACAGCGGAGGTTTGAGCGCCATCAAAAGCCCCTGTAAGCCGTTGCACTGACTGTATTAAGGACAGAATAAAGTTCTTCACTCTGAGCAGCGCACGGCAATCAATCAGCCGTTTCACCCAGAAGCAGACGGGAGGTGTCCTACCTGAGGCCGGATAAGCGGTGAGACAGAGGGGAAGCCGGAACACTTGGATTCAGGACGGCAGACGCGCAGCAGGTCACGCAAGTACAGCCTGTGTAGGCGCTGGAGCATAACGCTTAGGTCTGGGTGCCTGCATGGAAAGTAGATCCTCTCTTTTCTTTTCAGAGTTAATAGCACTGTGTGGAATGGGGGCAGAAGATTTGTGAGTTTGGAGTATAATTGACGGACATTTTAGGCTTACTTGAGTGGTGGGGTAGCAAGGAGACCCTGAGTATCTGTGGAGTATGGGCAGTTATGAGTTTCCTTTTGAAAGAACTTGGTTACATATAGGAGACTAGAGAAGGATACCGTTTTTGTGACAAAAATACAAAAGGAGAGGAGGTCAGCATTCCTGTTTTTTGTGTAATATCAGTACGGAGGAGACTGAATTTATAAAAAAGGGTAATAAGAGGTGAACTGATATGGGCTGTTAAATTCTTCCCTCTATAAGACATTGATACCTACTTCGGAAGCCTCTGAAGGAGAGAACAGGACTATGTTTTAAACTTAGAATTTACAGAAAGAAAAAGAAAGGAAGGGAAAGAAAAAGAAAGGAAGGGAAGGGAAAGAAAAGAAAAGGGAAAAAGGGGGAAAAAAAGAGGCCTATATGTGCACTTTGGGCCTGAAGATAAAAGTGACTTTGAATACCAACAGCCCTTATTGTATCCGTTGACCTAATGATTGCAAACGAACATTGTTGCATGTAACAAGTTGTAACATTTATTGCTTTTTTTCTGTGCTGTTTTTTTTTCAGGCATATCAGAATTGTTTTTGTCGAGATTACTATTTACTATAGCTATTGTTGGGGGTTAAATAACTGATCTGACAAACTGAATTTGCTGGGCAGATTTCCTGGGGTAAGCCTAGATAAAAGGATAAAAGATAGATAAAAGGTACACAACATCGGCAGAATAGGTTTTTTTAAGCATTAGTACATTTTCAAGGGACAAAGGGAAGAAGCAGGAACTATTCGGACAGAAGAGAGGGCATTTTCTGATCATGCTAACTGATGCTGTTGTTTAAACAGAGGTTTAGAAGAAAGAGTATGCACAAGACTGGGAAGCTAGTAAGACTATCAAGGCCAAAGTGTTTATAAAGGGTCATAGGGGAGAGAGGTAAATCAAGATGAACTATAAGTTGAGATAGGGAACTTGGGGAGATTGCACAATATATATATAGTTATTTTTTATTAATTCACTCACATTTCACAAATTTATAGGCTTTAGAAGCCTCACTAAAGATCCCTGAACGGACACCCTTTCACTTGCATAGTTCGTCTATCAGGGCTATAGTTGTTAACGCATCTTGCAGTATTACTAGCAAGTGTTGTACTTGAACCACTCTGGTTTTAAGAGAATGGCTTATTTCACATATATATATATATATATATATATATATATATATATATATATAAATAAATAAAAAAAAGGGCTTTACACTAAGATGACACCAACACTTATTCACATGGAAAGGTATATCCCTAATCTCAAAGTCAGATCGCCCGTGATGCCCCCCAAAAAAGATAAAAAGTCTAAAATAACACAAGAGATAGGGTTGGAGGACATTATGGATACCCAACCGGTAGGCAGTGAGAAACAGCTGACACTCAATCAGCTGGCAAAGATGCTTCTCCCCCAATTTGAATTTGTTAAGAAGGAGATAGCTACCTTATCTAGTGAGATCAGATCATTTTCAAATAGGATACTAGAAGTAGAAGAAAGAATCTCAGTAGTTGAGGATAGACAGAATGCACAAGATTATAATTGGTCGAATTATGAGAATAAAATAAAAATGATGCAAACTAAAATAGAGGACCTGGAGGACAGGTCCCGCAGAAATAATATACGCATAATTGGACTGCCTGAGTCGAGCGAGTATCAAGATCTGGTATCGTTCGCCTCAGTCACTCTACCTCAACTATTAGAGATGCAACCTACAGAAAAAATACAAGTAGAAAGAGCGCACAGAACAGGAATTGTAAGGGAATCTCAAGAAGGCAATCCACGCCCTAGAATGGTGATAGTTAAGTACCTACACTTTCAACATAAATTGCAGATTATGAGACACTATAGAAAGATTCAGGGGTTTAAGATAGGTAAAAATCCAGTTTTTTTGTTCCAAGATTTCTCAAGCGAGAATTCCTCAAAGAGGAAAGTAATGGCACCCTATTGCTCAAGTTTAATTAAGGCTGGAATTCAGGCAAACATGAGGTTTCCAGCCAAAATTTTTATTTTTTCAGAAGGAAATATGACTATACTAAATACAGCAACAGAAGCAAAAAAAAAAACAATTTATGCTTACCTGATAAATTTATTTCTTTTGTGGTGTATCCAGTCCACGGATCATCCATTACTTGTGGGATATTCTCATTCCCAACAGGAAGTTGCAAGAGGACACCCACAGCAGAGCTGTTATATAGCTCCTCCCCTAACTGCCATATCCAGTCATTCGACCGAAAACACGCAGAGAAAGGAGAAACCATAGGGTGTAGTGGTGACTGTAGTTTAAATGAAAAAATTACCTGCCTTAAAATGACAGGGCGGGCCGTGGACTGGATACACCACAAGAGAAATACATTTATCAGGTAAGCATAAATTGTGTTTTCTCTTGTAAGGTGTATCCAGTCCACGGATCATCCATTACTTGTGGGATACCAATACCAAAGCTAAAGTACACGGATGAAGGGAGGGACAAGGCAGGAACTTAAACGGAAGGTACCACTGCCTGTAAAACCTCTCTCCCAAAAATAGCCTCCGAAGAAGCAAAAGTATCAAATTTGTATAATTTGGAAAAAGTATGAAGCGAAGACCAAGTCGCCGCCTTGAAAATCTGTTCAACAGTCACCTCATTTTTAAAGGCCCAAGTGGAAGCCACAGCTCTAGTAGAATGAGCTGTAATTCTTTCAGGAGGCTGCTGTCCAGCAGTCTCATAGGCTAAGCGGATTATGCTTCTTAGCCAAAAAGAAAGAGAGGTTGCCGAAGCCTTATGACCTCTCCTCTGTCCAGAGTAGACAACAAACAAAGCAGATGTTTGACGAAAATCTTTAGTAGCTTGTAAGTAAATCTTTAAAGCACACACCACGTCCAGATTGTGTAATAGACGTTCCTTCTTTGAAGAAGGATTAGGACACAATGATGGAACAACAATCTCTTGATTGATATTCTTGTTAGATACCACCTTAGGTAAAAACCCAGATTTGGTACGCAGGACTACCTTATCCGTATGGAAGATCAGATAAGGAGAATCACATTGTAAAGCAGATAACTCGGAGACTCTACGAGCCGAGGAAATAGCTACCAAAAAAATCTATAGAATGAAGAGGTTCAAACGGAACTCCTTGAAGAACCTTAAGAACCAAATTCCATGGGGGAGCAACAGGTTTAAACACAGGCTTGAATCTAACCAAAGCCTGACAAAATGCCTGAACGTCTGGAACATCTGCCAGACGCTTGTGCAAAAGAATAGACAGAGCAGAAATCTGTCCTTTTAAAGGAACTAGCTGAAAATCCTTTTTCCAAACCATCTTGAAGGATAATATTCTGGGAATCCTGATCTTACTCCATGAGTAACCTTTGGATTCATACCAATAAAGATATTTACGCCATATCTTATGGTAAATTTTCCTGGTAACAGGCTTTCGTGCCTGTATTAAGGTATCAATGACTGACTCGGAGAAGCCACGCTTTGATAAAATCAAGCGTTCAATCTCCAGGCAGTCAGTCTCAGAGAAATTAGATTTGGATGGTTGAAAGGACCCTGACGTAGAAGGTCCTGTCTCAGAGGCAGAGTCCATGGTGGAAAGGATGACATGTCCACCAGATCTGCATACCAGGTCCTGCGTGGCCACGCAGGCGCTATCAAAAACATAATTTATGTAAGAACTTACCTGATAAATTCATTTCTTTCATATTAGCAAGAGTCCATGAGTTAGTGACGTATGGGATATACATTCCTACCAGGAGGGGCAAAGTTTCCCAAACCTTAAAATGCCTATAAATACACCCCTCACCACACCCACAAATCAGTTTAACGAATAGCCAAGAAGTGGGGTGATAAGAAAAAAGTGCGAAAGCATATAAAATAAGGAATTGGAATAATTGTGCTTTATACAAAAAAATCATAACCACCACAAAAAGGGTGGGCCTCATGGACTCTTGCTAATATGAAAGAAATGAATTTATCAGGTAAGTTCTTACATAAATTATGTTTTCTTTTATGTAATTAGCAAGAGTCCATGAGCTAGTGACGTATGGGATAATGACTACCCAAGATGTGGATCTTTCCACGCAAGAGTCACTAGAGAGGGAGGGATAAAATAAAGACAGCCAATTCATGCTGCAAATAATCCACATCCAAAATAAAGTTTAAATGAAAACATAAGCAGAAGATTCAAACTGAAACAGCTGCCTGAAGTACTTTTCTACCAAAAACTGCTTCAGAAGAAGAAAATACATCAAAATGGTAGAATTTAGTAAAAGTATGCAAAGAGGACCAAGTAGCTGCTTTGCAAATCTGATCAACCGAAGCTTCATTCCTAAACGCCCAGGAAGTAGAAACTGACCTAGTAAAATGAGCTGTAATCCTTTGAGGCAGAGTTTTACCCGACTCGACATAGGCATGATGAATTAAAGATTTCAACCAAGATGCCAAAGAAATGGCAGAAGCTTTCTAGCCTTTTCTAGAACCGGAAAATATAACAAATAGACTAGAAGTCTTTCGGAAAGACTTAGTAGCTTCAACATAATATTTCAAAGCTCTAACAACATCCAAAGAATGCAACGATTTCTCCTTAGAATTCTTAGGATTAGGACATAATGAGGGAACCACAATTTCGCTACTAATGTTGTTGGAATTCACAACCTTAGGTAAAAATTCAAAAGAAGTTCGCAACACCGCCTTATCCTGATGAAAAATCAGAAAAGGAGACTCGCAAGAAAGAGCAGATAATTCAGAGACTCTTCTGGCAGAAGAGATCGCCAAATAGAACAAAACTTTCCAAGAAAGTAATTTAATGTCCAATGAATGCATGGGTTCAAAAAGAGGAGCTTGAAGAGCCCCCAGAACCAAATTCAAACTCCAAGGAGGAGAAATTGACTTAATGACAGGTTTTATACGAACCAAAGCTTGTACAAAACAATGAATATCAGGAAGATTAGCAATCTTTCTGTGAAAAAGAACAGAAAGAGCAGAGATTTGTCCTTTCAAAGAACTTGCGGATAAACCTTTATCTAAACCATCCTAAAGAAATTGTAAAATTCTCGGAATTCTAAAAGAATGCCAAGAAAAATGATGAGAAAGACACCAAGAACTATAAGTCTTCCAGACTCTATAATATATCTCTCTAGATACAGATTTACGAGCCTGTAACATAGTATTAATCACAGAGTCAGAGAAACCTCTTTGACCAAGAATCAAGCGTTCAATCTCCATACCTTTAAATTTAAGGATTTGAGATCCTGATGGAAAAAAGGACCTTGCGACAGAAAGTCTGGTCTTAGCGGAAGAGTCCACGGATGGCAAGAGGCCATCCGGACAAGATCCGCATACCAAAACCTATGAGGCCATGCCGGAGCTACCAGCAGAACAAACGAGCATTCCTTCAGAATCTTGGAGATTACTCTTGGAAGAAGAACTAGAGGCGGAAAGATATAGGCAGGATGATACTTCCAAGGAAGTGATAATGCATCCACTGCTTCCGCCCGAGGATCCCGGGATCTGGACAGATACCTGGGAAGTTTCTTGTGTAGATGAGACGCCATCAGATCTATTTCTGGAAGCTCCCACATTTGAACAATCTGAAGAAATACCTCTGGGTGAAGAGACCATTCGCCCGGATGCAACGTTTGGCGACTGAGATAATCCGCTTCCCAATTGTCTATTCCTGGAATATGAACCGCAGAGATTAGACAGGAGCTGGATTCCGCCCAAACCAGAATTCGAGATACTTCTTTCATAGCCAGAGGACTGTGAGTCCCTCCTTGATGATTGATGTATGCCACAGTTGTGACATTGTCTGTCTGAAAACAAATGAACGATTCTCTCTTCAGAAGAGGCCAAGACTGAAGAGCTCTGAAAATTGCACGGAGTTCCAAAATATTGATCGGTAATCTCACCTCCTGAGATTCCCAAACCCCTTGTGCTGTCAGAGACCCCCACACAGCTCCCCAACCTGTAAGACTTGCATCTGTTGAAATTGCAGTCCAGGTCGGAAGAACAAAAGAAGCCCCCTGAACTAAACGATGGTGATCTGTCCACCACGTCAGAGAGTGTCGTACAATCGGTTTTAAAGATATTAATTGAGATATCTTTGTGTAATCCCTGCACCATTGGTTCAGCATACAGAGCTGAAGAGGTCGCATGTGAAAATGAGCAAAGGAGATCGCGTCCGATGCAGCAGTCATAAGACCTAAAATTTCCATGCATAAGGCTACCAAAGGGAATGATTGTGACTGAAGGTTTTGACAAGCTAATATCAATGTTAGACTTCTCTTGTCTGACAAAGACAGAGTCATAGGCACTGAATCTACCTGAAAACCTAAAAAGGTTACCCTTGTCTGAGGAATCAATGAACTTTTTAGTAAATTGATCCTCCAACCATGATCTTGAAGAAACAACACAAGTCGATTCGTATGAGATTCTGTTAAATGTGAAGACTGAGCAAGTACCAAGATATAGTCCAAATAAGGAAATACTAATACCCTGTTCTCTGAATACAGACAGAAGGGCACCGAGAACCTTTGTAAAAATTCTTGGAGCTGATGCTAAGCCAAACGGTAGAGCCACAAAACTGGTAATGCTTGTCTAAAAAAGAGAATCTCAGAAACTAAAAGTGATCTGGATGAATCGGAATATGCAGATATGCATCCTGAAAATCTATTGTAGACATATCATGCCCTTGCTGAACAAAAGGCAGGATAGTCCTTACAGCTACCATCTTGAATGTTGGTATCCTTACATAACAATTCAATATTGATAGATCCGGAACTGGTCTGAAGGAATTGACCTTCTTTGGTACAATGAAGAGATAGAATAAAACCCCAGCCCCTGTTCCAGAACTGGAACTGGCATAATTACTCCAGCCAACTCTAGATCTGAAACACATTTCAGAAATGCTTGAGCCTTTGCTGGGTTTACTGGGACACAGGAAGGAAAAAAATCTCTTTGCAGGAGGCCTTAACTTGAAGCCAATTCTGGACCCTTCTGAAACAATGTTCTGAAACCAGTGATTGTGAACGGAATTGATCCAAATTTCTTTGAAAAGAACGTAAACTGCCCCATACCAGCTGAGCTGGAATGAGGGCCGCACCTTCATGGGGACTTAGGAGCTGGCTTTGGGTTTCTATAAGGCTTGGATATATTCCAAAGTGAAGAAGGTTTCCAAACTGATACCGCTCCTGAGGATGAAGGATCAGGCTTTTGTTCCTTGTTGTGATGAAAGGAACGAAAACAATTATTAGACCTAAATTTACCTCAGATTTTTTATCCTGTGGTAAAAAAGTTCCCTTCCTTCCAGTAACAGTTGAGATAAAAGAATCCAACTGAGAACCGAATAATTTATTACCCTGGAAAGAAAAGGATAGCAAAGTTGACTTAGAAGACATATCATTATTCCAAGTTTTAAGCCATAAAGCTCTTCTAGCTAAAATAGTTAGAGACATATACCTGACATCAATTCTAATGATATCAAAGATGGCATCACAAATAAAATAATTAGCATATTATAGAATAATAATGCTATGAGAATTATGATCTGTTACTTGTTGCGCTAAAGCTTCTAACCAAAAAGTTGAAGCTGCAGCAACATCCGCTAAAAATATAGCAGGAGTAGAGACAGCCCCATAAACCTTAGGGATTTTGTCCCAAACTTTAATCTGTCAGATGGCACAGGATATAATTGCTTAAAACGTTTTAAAAGGAGTAAATGAATTACCCAAATTATTCCATTCCCTGGAAATTACTTCAGAAATAGCATCAGGGACAGGAAACACTTCTGGAATAACTACAGGAGATTTAAAAACCTTATTTAAATGTTCAGTTTTAGTATCAAGAGGACCAGAATCCTCTTTAAATAAAGAACGAATAAATTCCATCTTGAACAAATACAAAGATTTATCAGCATCAACCTCTGAGACAGAAACCTCTGAACCCGAAGAACCATTATCAGTATCAGAATGATGATGTTCATTTAAAAATTCATCTGAAAAAAGAGAAGTTTTAAAAGACTTTTATGTATACTAGAAGGAGAAATAACAGACATAGCCTTCTTAATGGATTTAGAAACAAAATCTCTTATGTTATCCGGAACACTCTGAGTATTAGATGTTGACGGAACAGCAACAGGTAATGTAACAGTACTAAAGGAAATTTTATCTGCATTAACAAGTTTGTCATAACATTTAATACAAACAGCTGAAGGAACAGATACCAAACGTGATACACTTAGCTTTGGTAGCTCCAGCACCGGGCAGTGATTTTCCTGAAGTATCTTCTGACTCAGTTGCAACGTGGAACATCTTGCGATATGTAATAGAAAAAACAACATATAAAGCAAAATTGATCAAATTCCTTAAATGACAGTTTCAGGAATGGGAAAAAATGCCAGTGAACAAGCTTCTAGCAACCAGAAGCAATAAATAATGAGACTTAAATAATGTGGAGACAAAAGTGACGCCCATATTTTTTTAGCGCCAAATAAGACGCCCACATTATTCGGCGCCTAAATGCTTTTGGCGCCAAAATGACGCCACATCCGGAACGCTGACACTTTTGATGCAAAAGAACGTCAAAAAATGACGCAACTTCCGGCGACACGTATGACGCCGGAAACAGAAAACATTTTTGCGCCAAAAAAGTCCGCGCCAAGAATGACGCAATAAAATGAAGCATTTTCAGCCCCCGCGAGCCTAACAGCCCACAGGGAAAAAGTCAAATTTTTTAAGGTAAGAAAAAATGATTGATTCAAATGCATTATCCCAAATATGAAACTGACTGTCTGAAAATAAGGAATGTTGAACATCCTGAGTCAAGGCAAATAAATGTTTGAATACATATATTTAGAACTTTATAAAAAAGTGCCCAACCATAGCTTAGAGTGTCACAGAAAATAAGACTTACTTACCCCAGGACACTCATCTACATGTTTGTAGAAAGCCAAACCAGTACTGAAACGAAAATCAGCAGAGGTAATGGTATATATATATATAAGAGTATATCGTCGATCTGAAAAGGGAGGTAAGAGATGAATCTCTACGACCGATAACAGAGAACCTATGAAATAGACCCAGTAGAAGGAGATCATTGCATTCAAATAGGCAATACTCTCCTCACATCCCTCTGACATTCACTGCACGCTGAGAGGAAAACCGGGCTCCAACCTGCTGCGGAGCGCATATCAACGTAGAATCTAGCACAAACTTACTTCACCACCTCCATAGGAGGCAAAGTTTGTAAAACTGATTTGTGGGTGTGGTGAGGGGTGTATTTATAGGCATTTTAAGGTTTGGGAAACTTTGCCCCTCCTGGTAGGAATGTATATCCCATACGTCACTAGCTCATGGACTCTTGCTAATAACATGAAAGAAATCACAGATGCTCTCTCCTGCTTGACCTTGGCAATCAGTCGAGGGAGCAGAGGAAACGGTGGAAACACATAAGCCAGGTTGAAAGATCAGGGCGCTGCTAAAGCATCTATCAGCGTCGCCTTGGGATCCCTGGACCTGGATCCGTAACAAGGAAGCTTGGCGTTCTGGCGAGACGCCATGAGATCCAGTTCTGGTTTTCCCCAACGATGAATCAATTGGGCAAACACCTCCGGATGGAGTTCCCACTCTCCCGGATGAAAAGTCTGTCGACTTAGAAAATCCGCATCCCAGTTCTCTACACCTGGGATATGGATAGCTGATAGGTGGCAAGAGTGAATCTCTGCCCAGCGAATTATCTTTGAGACTTCTAACATCGCTAGGGAACTTCTTGCTCCCCCTTGATGGTTGATGTAAGCCACAGTCGTGATGTTGTCCGACTGAAATCTGATGTACCTCAGAGTTGCTAGCTGAGGCCAAGCCTGAAGAGCATTGAATATCGCTCTCAGTTCCAGAATATTTATTGGAAGGAGTGTCTCCTCCTGAGTCCACGATCCCTGAGCCTTCAGGGAGTTCCAGACTGCACCCCAACCCAGAAGGCTGGCATCTGTTGTTACAATTGTCCAATCTGGCCTGCAAAAGGTCATACCTTTGGACAGATGGACCCGAGATAGCCACCAGAGAAGAGAATCCCTGGTCTCTTGATCCAGATTTAGTAGAGGGGACAAATCTCTGTAATCCTCGTTCCACTGACTGAGCATGCATAGTTGCAGCGGTCTGAGATGTAGTCCATTGCTGCTACCATTAAGCCGATTACTTCCATGCACTGAGCCACCGAAGGGCGTGGAATGGAGTGAAGAACACGGCAGGAATTTAGAAGCTTTGATAACCTGGACTCCGTCAGGTAAATTTTAATTTCTACAGAATCTATCAGAGTCCCTAGGAAGGAAACTCTTGTGAGTGGGGATAGAGAACTCTTTTCCTCGTTCACTTTCCACCCATGCGACCTCAGAAATGCCAGTACTACGTCCGTATGAGACTTGGCAATTTGGAAGTTTGACGCCTGTATCAGGATGTCGTCTAAATAAGAGGCCATTGATATGCCCCGCGGTCTTAGGACCGCCAGAAGTGACCCCAGAACCTTCGTAAAGATTCTTGGGGCTGTAGCTAATCCAAAGGGAAGGGCTACAAACTGGTAATGCCTGTCTAGAAAGGCAAACCTGAGAAACCGATGATGATCTTTGTGTATCGGAATGTGAAGGTAAGCATCCTTTAAATCCACTGTATATATTGACCCTCCTGGATCATAGGTAGGATGGTACGAATAGTTTCCATCTTGAATGATGGAACTCTGAGGAATTTGTTTAAGATCTTTAGATCCAAAATTGGTCTGAAGGTTCCCTCTTTTTTGGGAACCATAAACAGATTTGAGTAAAAACCCTGCCCCTGTTCCTCCTTTGGAACTGGATGGATCACTCCCATAACTAGGAGGTCTCGTACACAGTGTAAGAATGCCTCTCTCTTTATCTGGTTTGCAGATAATTGTGAAAGGTGAAATCTCCCTTTTGGGGGGGAAGCTTTGAAATCCAGAAGATATCCCTGGGATATAATTTCCAGTGCCCAGGGATCCTGGACATCTCTTGACCACGCCTGGGCAAAGAGTGAAAGTCTGCCCGCTACTAGATCCGTTACCGGATAGGGGGCCGTTCCTTCATGCTGTCTTAGAGGCAGCAGCAGGCTTTTTGGCCTGCTTACCTTTGTTCCAGGTCTGGTTTGGTCTCCAGACCGTCTTGGACTGAGCAAAAGTTCCCTCTTGTTTTGCATTAGAGGAAGTTGATGCCGCACCTGCCTTGAAGTTTCGAAAGGCACGAAAATTAGACTGTTTGGCCCTTGATTTGGACCTGTCCTGAGGAAGGGCGTGACCTTTTCCTCCAGTGATATCAGCAATAATCTCCTTCAAACCAGGCCCGAATAGGGTCTGCCCCTTGAAGGGAATGTTAAGTAGCTTAGATTTTGAAGTCACGTCAGCTGACCATGATTTAAAGCCATAGCGCCCTGCGCGCCTGTATAGCAAAACCAGAATTCTTAGCCATTAGTTTAGTCAAATGAACAATGGCATCAGAAACAAAAGAATTGGCTAGCTTAAGTGCCCTAAGCTTGCCAAGTATGTCATCCAATGGAGTCGCTACCTGTAAAGCCTCTTCCAGAGACTCAAACCAGAACGCAGCAGAAGCAGTGACAGGAGCAATGCATGCAAGGGGCTGTAGGATAAAACCTTGTTGAATAAACATTTTCTTAAGGTAACCTTCTAATTTCTTATCCATTGGATCTAAAAAAGCACAACTGTCCTCGACAGGGATAGTAGTACGCTTTGCTAGAGTAGAAACTGCTCCCTCCACCTTAGGGACTGTCTGCCATAAGTCCCGTGTGGTGGTGTCTATTGAAAACATTTTTCTAAAAAACAGAATTTATGCTTACCTGATAAATTTCTCTTACGGTGTATTCAGTCCACGGATTCATCCTTACTTGTGGGATATTCTCAATCCCTACAGGAAGTGGCAAAGAGAGCACACAGCAAAGCTGTCCATATAGCTCCCCTCAGGCTCCGCCCCCCCAGTCATTCGACTGACGGTTAGGAGAAAAAGGAGAACCATAGGGTGCAGTGGTGACTGTAGTTATTAAATTTGAACCTGACTTAAATGTCAGGGCGGGCCGTGGACTGAATACACCGTAAGAGAAAGAAATTTATCAGGTAAGCATAAAGTCTGTTTTCTCTTACTTGGTGTATTCAGTCCACGGATTCATCCTTACTTGTGGGATACCAATACCAAAGCAATAGGACACGGATAAAGGGAGGGAACAAGTCAGGTAACCTAAACGGAAGGCACCACTGCTTGCAAAACCTTTCTCCCAAAAATAGCCTCCGAAGAAGCAAAAGTATCGAATTTGTAACATTTGGCAAATGTATGCAGTGAAGACCAAGTCGCTGCCTTACAAATCTGTTCAACAGAAACCTCATTCTTGAAAGCCCATGTGGAAGCCACAGCTCTGGTAGAATGAGCTGTGATTCGATCAGGAGGCTGCTGTCCAGCAGTCTCATAAGCCAATCGGATGATGCTTTTCAGCCAAAAGGAAAGAGAGGTAGCTGTTGCTTTCTGACCTCTCCTCTTACCAGAATAGACAACAAACAAGGATGATGTTTGTCTGAAATCTTTAGTTGCCTTTAAATAGAATTTTAAAGCACAAACCACGTCAAGATTGTGTAAAAGTCGTTCCTTCCTAGAAACTGGATTAGGACACAGAGAAGGAACAATAATTTCCTGGTTAATATTCTTATTAGAAACCACCTTTGGAAGAAAACCAGGTTTGGTACGCAAAACAACCTTATCTGCATGGAACACCAGATTGGGTGAATCACACTGCAAAGCAGACAATTCAGAGACTCTTCGAGCAGAAGAAATGGCTACTAAAAACAAAACTTTCCAATATAATAACTTAATATCTATGGAATGTAAAGGTTCAAACGGAACCCTTTGAAGAACTGAAAGAACCAAATTTAGACTCCAGGGAGGAGCCACAGGCTTGTAAACAGGCTTGATTCTAACAAGGGCCTGTGCAAACACCTGAACGTCTGGTACAGCTGCCAGGCACTTATGTAACAGAATAGACAGAGCAGATATCTGTCCCTTTAAGGAACTGGCTGACAGACCTTTCTCCAATCCTTCTTGGAGAAAAGCCAATATCCTTGGAATCCTAACCTTACTACTCCACGAGTAACCCTTGGATTCACACCAACTAAGATATTTCCGCCATATTCTATGGTAAATTTTCCTTGTGACAGGTTTTCTGGCCTGTATCAAAGTGTCTATAACTGAATCAGAGAAACCACGCTTAGCTAGGATTAAGCGTTCAATCTCCAAGCAGTCAGTTGCAGAGAAACTAGATTTGGATGCTTGAAAGGACCTTGAATTAGAAGATCCTGCCTCGATGGCAGTTTCCATGGTGGGACCGATGACATGTCCACTAGGTCTGCATACCAAGTTCTGCGTGGCCACGCAGGCGCTATCAGGATTACCGAAGCCTTCTCCTGTTTGATTCTGGCTATTAGCCGAGGGAGAAGAGGAAACGGTGGAAAGACATAAGCTAGACTGAATGACCAAGGTGCTATTAAAGCATCTATCAATGCCGCCTTGGGATCCCTGGATCTGGATCCATAAAGGGGAAGATTGGTGTTCTGACGGGACGCCATCAGATCCAATTCTGGAATACCCCATAGCTGGGTCAGCTGAACAAAAACCTCCGGGAGGAGTTCCCACTCCCCCGGATGAAACGTCTGACTTAGAAAATCTGCCTCCCAGTTGTCTACCCCTGGGATGTGAATTGCAGATAGATGGCAGGAGTAATCCTCCGCCCATTTGAAGATCCTGGAAACTTCCTTCATCGCTAGAGAACTCTTTGTTCCTCACTGATGATTGATGTACGCTACAGTCGTGATGTTGTCCGACTGAAATCTGATGAATTTGGCCTCCGCTAGATGAGGCCATGCTTGGAGCGTGTTGAATATCGCTCTCAGCTCCAAAATGTTTATTGGGAGAAGAGATTCTTCCCGAGACCATGTACCCTGAGCCTTCAGGGAGTCCCAGACCGCGCCCCAGCCTAACAGACTGGCGTCGGTCGTGACAATGATCCACTCCGGTCTGCGGAAACTCATTCCCTGAGACAGGTGAACTTGAGACAACCACCAGAGAAGAGAGTCTCTGGTTTTCTGGTCCATTTGTATTTGAGGAGATAAATCTGCGTAATCCCCATTCCACTGCTTGAGCATGCACAGTTGCAGTGGTCTGAGATGAATTCGGGTAAAAGGGACTACGTCCATTGCCGCCACCATTAAACCAATTACCTTGATGCACTGAGCCACAGAAGGCTGAGGAATGGAATGAAGAGCTCGGCAGGTGTTCAACAGTTTGGACTTCCTGACCTCTGTCAGAAAAATGTTCATTTCTACCGAGTCTATTAGTGTTCCCAGGAAGGGAACCCTTGTAAGAGGGGACAGAGAACTCTTTTCTACATTCACCTTCCACCCGTGAGACCTTAGAAAGGCCAGAACAATGTCCGTATGAGCCTTGGCTCTGTGGAAAGACGACGCCTGTATTAATATGTCGTCTAGGTAAGGTGCTACTGCAACGCCCCGCGGTCTTAGCACCGCCAGAAGGGACCCTAGCACCTTTGTGAAAATTCTGTGAGCGGTGGCCAACCCGAAAGGAAGGGCCACAAACTGGTAATGTTTGTCCAGAAAGGCGAACCTTAGGAACTGATGGTGATCTTTGTGGATATTAATATGTAGGTACGCATCCTTTAGATCCACGGTAGTCATATATTGACCTTGGAGGATAGAAAAACAAGGGGCGCCAACATACTGTGAATAAGTTTGGAAAACTGGAAAACAGTAGTTATAATAAAATCTACTCACAAGTGGAGTGGCACCTAGAACCAACTGGGTGCATACAGGCAGGCTGACATTCAGGACCAGCAGTCAGTACACTGGGGGTCTCACCCGGGAGACCTGTGGGTGGGTCAGATGAGGTAGATGGAGTCGGCTGTGTGTCGTCTGGTGAGCCGGTTCGCCACTGTGGAAGTCCAAAGGGCTGTGTTGTTTATCCCTAAAGGGTAGCTGCTCACACGATCAGCCTTGTTTCCAAACGAGTTTCCAATGTCAGTGTATGGAACAAAGGGATAAAAACCAAACTGGGTATAACCACTGCAAACTGTGGTAATATTAAAAAGGCACAGAAAACCGGGTCTGTCTAAAAACAAGTATTTAATTGCTACGCGTTTCTCAGTCCATAAAGGACCGTTTCCTCAGGCATATACAAAGATGTTCAACAGGCTACCATTTATACCTGACAGTGACCCGGAATCAAAATGTGGAGGTCATCTCCAAAGAATTGACAATAAAATGTTAAAAAACAAAAATACAATAAAAAATGGAACATGTATCAAAATTGTGTTTGAGCAGCAATCAGATAATATATTCATATCATGAAAAAACAAAAAACAAAGAGAACAAACATAAAAACAGCATGTATTTGCATTGATGAGTAACACCTGTGATAGTGTTTCTGAAAAAAAAAAGAAAAAAAAAAGCTAAACCTGTGTATGTATCCTATCCTATAGATAAACATGTTGTCACCTCAAAAGACTATTGGGTTATATGAAAATAAGATCCCAATGGTGACTATTGTTTAGTGTGCAAAACAAATCTGTATATAATCAATAAAGAATATATATATAAAAACTAGAAAAAAAATATATATGTTTTCCTCTGGGTTGGGCTCGAACCCTTGACTGATCTAAAAGAGCTATTCAGATATGACAACAAATGAGATTGATATCACTCGCAATATACCAAACAATAGTAGATAATATGGATGTATTAGAAATATGAGTTTGCAGAAAACATTGTTCTTGTAAAGAGCCCTCAAATCTTATATTCTAGAAACAAAAATAAGATGGTTATGGTCGATAGATTCTAGATAGAACAAGAAAAATGGTCTCCTGTAATAGAACTAGATTGAGGTTATACTTGGCTAGATGATTGATAATTGATTTTCTTTTAATGGGGGAAGTTATGCCATCTACATTCCATGACAGACATTTAATAAAGTCCTTCACTTCCTAGTTAGCAAAGGATAGGTGGAATTGGGACGGCAGTCCTAGGGAAGAGATGCGGGGAGTCCACGGATCATCCATTACTTGTGGGATATTCTCCTTCCCAACAGGAAGTTGCAAGAGGATCACCCACAGCAGAGCTGCTATATAGCTCCTCCCCTAACTGCTATATCCAGTCATTCGACCGAAGACAAGCAAAGAAAGGAGAAACCAAAGGGTGCAGTGGTGACTGAAGTTTAGAATTTAAAAAAATACCTGCCTTAAAATGACAGGGCGGCCGTGGACTGGATACACCACAAGAAAAATACATTTATCAGGTAAGCATAAATTATGTTTTCTCTTGTAAGGTGTATCCAGTCCACGGATCATCCATTACTTGTGGGATACCAATACCAAAGCTAAAGTACACGGATGAAGGGAGGGACAAGGCAGGTACTTAAACGGAAGGTACCACTGCCTGTAAAACCTCTCTCCCAAAAATAGCCTCTGAAGAAGCAAAAGTATCAAATTTGTAGAATTTTGAATAAGTATGAAGCGAAGACCAAGTCGCCGCCTTGCTAATCTGTTCAACAGAAGCCTCATTTTTAAAGGCCCATGTGGAAGCCACAGCTCTAGTAGAATGAGCTGTAATCCTTTCAGGAGGCTGCTGGCCAGCAGTCTCATAAGCTAAGCGGATTATACTTCTTAGCCAAAACGAAAGAGGTTGCCGAAGCCCTTTGGCCTCTCCTCTGTCCAGAGTAGACTACAAACAAAGCAGATGTTTGACGAAAATCCTTAGTAGCTTGTAAATAATACTTTAAAGCACGAACCACGTCAAGATTGTGTAATAGACGTTCCTTCTTTGAAGAAGAATTAGGACACAATGATGGAACAACAATCTCCTGATTGATATTCTTAGTAGATACCACCTTAGGTAAAAACCCAGGTTTGGTACGCAGAACTACCTTATCTGCATGGAAGATCAGATAAGGAGAATCACATTGTAAGCAGATAACTCTGAGACTCTACGAGCCGAGGAAATAGCTACCAAAAAAAGAACTTTCCAAGATAAAAGTTTGATATCTATGGAATGAAGAGGTTCAAACGGAACCCCTTGAAGAACTTTAAGAACCAAATTTAAACTCCATGGCGGAGCAACGGGTTTAAACACAGGCTTGATTCTAACTAAAGCCTGACAAAAAGCCTGAACGTCTGGAACATCCGCCAGACGCTTGTGCAAAAGAATAGACAGAGCAGAAATCTGTCCCTTTAAGGAACTAGCTGATAATCCTTTCTCCAATCCTTCTTGGAGAAAAGATAATATCCTGGGAATCCTGACCTTATTCCATGAGTAGCCCTTGGATTCACACCAGATATTTACGCCATATCTTATGATAGATTTTCCTGGTGACAGGCTTTCATGCCTGAATTAAGGTATCAATGACTGACTCGGAGAAACCACGCTTTGATAAAATCAAGCATTCAATCTCCAGGCAGTCAACCTCAGAGAAAGTAGATTTGGATGGCTGAAAGGACCTTGAAGTAGAAGGTCCTGTCTCAGCGGCAGAGTCCATGGTGGAAAGGATGACATGTCCACCAGATCTGCATACCAAGTCCTGCGTGGCCACACAGGCGCTATCAAGATCACCGATGCTCTCTCCTGCTTGATTTTGGCAATCAGACGAGGGAGCAGAGGAAACGGTGGAAACACATAAGCCAGGCTGAAGGACCAAGGCGCTGCTAGAGCATCTATCAGCGTTGCCTTGGGGTCCCTGGACCTAGATCCATTACAAAGAAGCTTGGCGTTTTGGCGAAACACCATGAGATCCAGTTCTGCTTTGCCCCAACGTTGAATCAATTGTGCAAACACCTCCGGATGGAGTTCCCACTCCCCCAGATGAAAAGTCTGTCGACTTAGAAAATCCGCCTCCCAGTTCTCTACACCTGGGATACGGATAGCTGATAGGTGGCAAGAGTGAATCTCTGCCCAGCGAATTATCTTTGAGACTTCTAACATTGCTAGGGAACTCCTTGTTCCCCCTTGATGGTTGATGTAACCCACAGTCGTGATGTTGTCCAACTGAAATCTGATGAACCTCATTTTCGCTAGCTGAGGCCAAGCCTGAAGAGCATTGAATATCGCTCTTAGTTCCAGAATGTTTATTGGAAGGAGTTAGGAAATTAGAAGCAAACCAAAAATAGGTAGTTATTTCTTTGTTGTGATTTATGTTATTCTAGTAATAATTATTGGAAGGAGTGTCCCCTCCTGAGTCCACGATCCCTGAGCCTGCAGGGAGTTCCAGACTGCCCCCAGCCTAGAAGGCTGGCATCTGTCGTTACAATTGTCCAATCTGGCCTGCGAAAGGTCATTCCCTTGGACAGATGGACCCGAGATAGCCACCAGAGAAGAGAATCCCTGGTCTCTTGATCCAGATTTAGTAGAGGGGACAAATCTGTGTAATCCCCATTCCACTGACAGAGCATGCATAGTTGCAGCGGTCTGAGATGTAGACGTGCAAACGGCACTATGTCCATTGCCGCTACCATTAAGCCGATTACTTCCATACACTGAGCCACCGAAGGGCGAGAAGTGGAATAAAGAACACGGCAGGAATTTAGAAGTTTTGATAACCTGGACTCCGTCAGGTAAATCCTCATTCCTACAGAATCTATTAGAGTTCCCAGAAAGGAGACTCTTGTGAGAGGGGATAGAGAACTCTTTTCCTCGTTCACCTTCCACCCATGCGACCTCAGAAATGCCAGAACTATGACCGTATGAGATTTGGCAATTTGGAAATTTGAAGTCTGTATCAGAATGTTGTCTAAATGAGGGGCCACTGCTATGCCCCGCGGTCTTAGGACCGCCAGAAGAGACCCCAGAACTTTATAAAGATTCTTGGGGTTGTAGCTAACCCAAAGGGAAGAGCTACAAACTGGTAATGCCTGTTCAGGAAGGCAAACCTGAGAAACCGATGATCTTTGTGTATCGGAATGTGAAGATAAGCATCCTTTAAATCCACTGTAGTCATGTATTGACCCTCCTGGATCATAGGTAGGATGGTACGAATAGTCTCCATCTTGAATGATGGAACTCTGAGGAATTTGTTAAAAATCTTGAGATCTAAAATTGGTCTGAAGGTTCCCTCTTTTTCGGGAACCACAAACCGATTTGAATAAAATCCCTGTCCTTGTTCCTCCTGTGGAACTGGATGTATCACTCCCATAACTAGGAGGTCTTGAACACAGTGTAAGAATTCCTCTCTCTTTATCTGGTTTGCAGATAATTGTGAAAGGTGAAATCTCCCTTTTGGAGAAGAAGCTTTGAAGTCCAGAAGATACCCCTGGGATACAATTTCCAATGCCAAGGGATCCTGGACATCTCTTGTCCAAGCCTGGGCGAAGAGCGAAAGTTTGCCCCCTACTAGATCCGTTACCGGATAGGGGGCTGATACTTCATGCTGTCTTAGGGGCAGCAGCAGGCTTTTTGGCCTGCTTACCTTTGATCCAGGTCTGGTTAGGTCTCCAGACCGACTTGGACTGGGCAAAAGTTCCCTCTTGTTTTGCATTAGAGGAAGTTGATGCCATACTCGCCTCAAAGTTTCGAAAGGCATGAAAATTAGTCTGTTTGGTCCTTGATTTGGACCTATCCTGAGGAAGGGCATGACCTTTTCCTCCAGTGATATCAGAAATGATCTCCTTCAAACCAGGCCCGAATAGGGTTTGCCCCTTGAAGGGAATGTTAAGCAGCTTAGACTTTGAAGTAACGTCAGCTGACCATGATTTAAGCCATAGCGCCCTGCGCGCTTGAATAGCAACACCAGAATTCTTAGCCGTTAGTTTAGTCAAATGAACAATGGCATCAGAAACAAAAGAATTGGCTAGCTTAAGTGCTCTAAGCTTGTCAAGTATGTCATCCAATGGGGTCTCTACCTGTAAAGCCTCTTCCATACACTCAAATCAGAAAGCTGCAGCAGCAGTGATTGGGGCAATGCATGCAAGGGGATGTAGAATAAAACCTTGTTGAATAAACATTTTCTTAAGGTAACCCTCTAACTTTTAATCCATTGGATCTGAGAAAGCACAACTGTCCTCGACAGGGATAGTAGTATGCTTAGCTAGGGTAGAAACTGCTCCCTCCACCTTAGGGACTGTCTGCCATAAGTCCCGTGTGGTGGCATCTATTGGAAACATTTTCTTAAAAATAGGAGGGGGAGAGAACGGCACACCTGGTCTATCCCATTCATTAGTAATAATTTCTGTAAACCTTTTAGGTATTGGAAAAACATCAGTGCACACCGGCACTGCATAGTATTTGTCCAATCTACACAATTTTTCTGGCACTGCAATTGTATTACAGTCATTCAGAGCAGCTAAAACCTCCCTGAGCAACACGCGGAAGTGTTCAAGCTTAAATTTAAATGTAGACATATCAGAATCAGGTTGAATCTTTTTTCCTGAGTCAGAAACATCACCCACAGAAAGAAGCTCTCCTTCCTCAGCTTCTGTATATTGTGAGGGAGTATCAGACATAGCTCTTTAAGCGGCAGTATGCTCTGTATTTCTTCTAACTCCAGAGCTATCTCGCTTTCCTCTAAACCCAGGTAGTCTGGATAATACCGCAGACAGGGTATTATCCATGACCGCCGCCATGTCTTGTAAAGTAAACGCTATGGGCGCACTAGATGTACTTGGCACCATTAGAGCGTGAGTCCCTTGAGCAGGAGTCAAAGGGTCTGACAGGTGGGGCGAGTAAGTCGGCATAACTTCCCCCTCGTCAGATTCCTCTGGTGATAAATTTTTTAAAGACAGAATATGATCTTTATTGCTTAAAGTGAAATCAGTACATTTGGTACACATTCTAAGAGGGGGTTCCACCATGGCTTCTAAACATAATGAACAAGGAGTTTCCTCTATGTCAGACAAGTTTAAACAGACTAGCAATGAGACCAGCAAGCTTGGAAAACACTTTAAATCAAGTTAACAAGCAAAAAATAAAAACGGTACTGTGCGTTTAAGAGAAACAAATTTTGTCAGAATTTGAAAAACAGTGAAAAAAAGAAGAAATCAAACTAAATTTTTACAGTGTGTATAATAAGCTAACAGAGCATTGCACCCACTTGCAAATGGATGATTAACCCCTTAGTTCAAAAAACGAATCAAAAAACGAAAACATAATTTATGCTTACCTGATAAATTTATTTCTCTTGTAGTGTATCCAGTCCACGGACCATCCATTACTTGTGGGATATTCTCCTTCCCAACAGGAAGTTGCAAGAGGATCACCCACAGCAGAGCTGCTATATAGCTCCTCCCCTAACTGTCAAATCCAGTCATTCAACCGAAAACAAACAGAGAAAGGAGAAACCATAGGGTGCAGTGGTGACTGTAGTTTAATTAAAATTTAGACCTGCCTTAAAAGGACAGGGCGGGCCGTGGACTGGATACACTACAAGAGAAATAAATTTATCAGGTAAGCATAAATTATGTTTTCTCTTGTTAAGTGTATCCAGTCCACTTATCATCCATTACTTGTGGGATACCAATACCAAAGCTAAAGTACACGGATGATGGGAGGGACAAGGCAGGATTAAGTGGAAGGAACCACTGCCTGAAGAACCTCTCCCAAACACAGCCTCCGAAGAAGCAAAAGTATCAAATTTGTAAAATTTTGAAAAAGTGTGAAGCGAAGACCAAGTCGTAGCCTTGCAAATC